>NC_086218.1:12099729-12220939 GCF_035770615.1 Melospiza melodia melodia
TCAGTCCCAAAACACCCCCCAAAAAAATAAAAAAACCCAAAATAGAACCAAAACCAGCCCCAAATACCCTAAAACCAGGCCCCAAACCACCCCAAAAAACCTCAAAAAAACCCAAAATAGAACCAACCCCAGGGCGAAAACCAGGCCCCAATACACCCCAAAAACCCCAAGCCACCCCAAAATCCCCCCCAAAACAAAACACGCAGCCCAAACGTCACCAACATTTATTTGCTGATATTTACACGGCGGGTGTGGGGGGTGGGGGGGGGGGTCCCCAATGTCCCTCCCGGGTTTTTGGGGTCCCCCAGGTGTCCCCAGTGTCCCTCCCCAGAACCATCTCAGGCAGGGAATTGGGGACAAACCCGGAGATTTTGGGGTCAGAAATAGGGAAATCTGTCAGTTGTGGGGTCAGGGGGATCCTCCCACCCCAAATCCCCCTGGGGACCCCCCAAAAACCCCTCTGGGACCCCCCCCAAAAATCCATCTGGGACCTCCATCTTGTGTCCCCCTCCCCAGCACAGCCCCAGGCAGGGAATTGGGGTCAAACCCGAGGATTTTGGGGTCAGAAAAGAGGAAATCCATCCAGTTGTGGGGTCAGGGGATCATTCCACCCCAAAACATGCGGGGACCCCAAAACGCCCCGGGGACCCCCCAAATTCAGGCTCCACCAGCCCTGATTGGGATCCCCCTCCCCAGCACAGCCCCAGGCAGGGAACTGGGGACAAACCTGAGGGTTTTTGGGGTCAGAAACGGGGAAATGCGTCCAGTTGTGGGGTCAGGGGATTGTCCCACCCAAAACATGCGGGGAGCACCCAGGGACCCCCAAAACCCCCCAGGGACCCCCCCGGGCTTGGAGCCCCCTCCCCAGAACAGTCTCAGGGATGGAATCGGGGTCGGCCCCGCGGGTTTTGGGGTCAGAATCGGGGGAATCCGTCCATGGTGGGTGTTTTGGGTCGGGGTTTGGCACACGACGCTCTCAGCCCTTCCAGGGGTGCCGGCGCTGGGGGGCCCTGCGGGGACACCCCAAAGTTTTGTGGGGTCCCCAAAGCGGGGGAGACCCCAAAGTTTGTGGGGTTCTGGGTCCTGTGGGGACACCCCAAAGTTTGTGGGGTCCCCAAAGCGGGGGAGACCCCAATGTTTGTGGGGTCCCCAAAGTGGGGGAGACCCCAATGTTTGTGGGGTTGGGGTTCCTGTGGGGACACCCCAAAGTTTGTGGGGTCCCCAAAAGGGGACACCCCGATGTTTTTGGGGTTGGGGTTCCTCTGGGACACCCCAAAGATTGTGGGGTCCCAAAAGGGGAGGAGACCCCAATGTTTGTGGGGTCCCCAAAAGGGAGGAGACCCCGGGATCGGGACTGGGGTTAGGGCAGCCCCCTCCCCAACCCTTTAATGCCCTTTTTGGGGTCCCCCAAATGTCCCTTTTTGGGGTCAGTCCCTCCCCAGAAACCCCCTCTAACCCCGGCTCCTTTGGGGTCCGAGGTGTCACCAAATGTCCCCTTTTGGGGACACCCCAAATCCTTTAAGCCCGGCTCTTTTGGGGTCCCCTTTTTGGGGGTCAGTTCCCCCTCCCCAACCCTTCATCCCCAGCTCTTTCAGGGTCCCCCAAATGTCCATTTTTGGGACCCCCAACCCTTTTACCCCCACCCTTTTTTGGGACACCCCAAACCCTTCGTCCCTCCCTCTTTTGGGTGCCCCAAATGTCCCTTTTTGGGGACACCCCCTCCCCAAAAAAAACCCTTTAACCCTTTAATCCCAGGTTTTTTTGGGGTCCCCCAAGTGTCCCTTTTTGGGGACACCCCCAACCCTGTAATCCCAGGTCTTTTTTGGGACACCTCCAACCGTTAACCCCAGGTCTTTCTGGGGCCCCCCAAATGTCCCTGAACATCCCCATTTTTGCTGATTTTGGGGGTGGTTTTGGGTTGGTTTTGGGGTTGGGTTTGGGGTGGTGTTTGGGGTGGGTTTGGGGTGGTTTTGGGGTTGGTTTTTGGGGTGGGTTTTGGGAGGTTTTTGGGTGGTTTTGGGGGTGGTTTTGGGATGGTTTTGGGGTGGTTTTGGGGTGGTTTTTGGAGGGGTTTTTTGGGGGTTTTGGGGGGGGTTTTGGGGGGCTTTTGGGGTTGGTTTTTGGGGTGTTTTTGGGGTGGTTTTTGGGGTTGGTTTTGGGGGGGGTTTTGGGGGGCTTTTGGGGTTGGTTTTGAGGTTGCTTTGGGGTGTTCTTGGGGTTGTTTTTGGGTGGTTTTTGGGTGGTTTTTGGGGTGGTTTTTGGGGGGTTTTTGGGGTTGGTTTTGGGGTGGTTTTGGGGTGGTTTTTGGGGGTGTTTTGGGGGTGGTTTTTGGGGGGGTTTTTGGGGTGGTTTTGGGGTTGGTTTTGGGGTGTTTCTGGCGTGTTTTTTGGGGTGTTTTTGGGGTTGGTTTTGGGGTGTTTTTGGCGTTGGTTTTGGGGTGGTTTTGGGGTTGGTTTTGGGGTGTTTCTGGCGTGTTTTTGGGGTGTTTTTGGGATGTTTTGGGGTCGCTCACCTGGCCCTATGTCACCTCCTCGGCCGTGTCCTCGGGCCCTTTCTGCTCGGTGCCCCCCGGGGGCGATTTCGGGGCCTCGGGTTGGGTTTTTGGGGTGCGCTGGGTTCCTCTGGGGCCTCGGGTTTTTGGGGTTCGCTGGGTTCCTTTGGGGCCTCGGGTTTGGGTTTTTGGGGTTCGCTGGGTTCCTGCGGGGCCTCGGGGGGGCTGGGGCCCTGCGGGGCGACAACGGGGGGCCCCTGAGGTTTCTGGGGTCCCCCCACGGTTTTTGGGGTCTCTCCGAGTTTTTGGGATCCCCCTCCAAGGTTTTTTTGGGGTTTTTATGGGTTTTGAGATTTCCACAGTTTGGGCTCCCCACAGTTTTTGGGATTTCCAAGGTTTTGGGTTTTTTTATGGTTTTTGGGACTCCCGCGGTTTTGGGGTTTCACTCCTGGTTTTTTAGGACCCCTCCCATGGTTTTTCGGGTTTCTGAGGCTTTTTGGGACTCTGATGTTTCCTTGGGGACTCTCCCCGGTTTTGGGGAACTCTCCCCGTTTCTGGGGACTCTCCCCGTTTTTTGGGGCTCCCCACAGTTTTTTGGGATTTCTTTTGGGGTTTTTCTTGGGGGGCTCCCACTGTTTTTCGGGACTCCCGTGGCTTTTGGGATTCCTGCAGTTTTTTAAGGACTCCTGCAGGTTTCTTTGGGGATTCCTGCGATTTTTAGGATTTACCGTGGTTTTTTTTGGGGGGTTCTCGCAGTTTTGGGGATTCCCGTGGGTTTTTGGGATTTTGGGGTCCCTCTCGGTGTTTTTGGGGTCCGTACCTGGTCGTTGCCCTCGGGGGGCTCCTGCAGACGATGTCGCTGAAGGGCGGCGCCTCCGCCGGGCTCTCCTCGGGCGGCGCCGTGGGCGTGGCGGCTGAGGGGAAATGGGGGAAAAATGGGGAAATGGGAAAACCGGAAAAAAACCAGAAAAACGGGGGAAAATGGGGAAAAATCTCAGGGAAAGTGGAGAAAAATGGGAAAAAAAAAAAAACACGGGGAAATGGGGGAAATGGGAAAAACCGGGAAAAAAAACCCAGGAAAACGGGGGAAAATGGGGAAAAATCTCAGGGAAAGTGGAGAAAAATGGGGAAAAAAAAACACGGGGAAATGGGGGAAATGGGAAAAAAAGCCAGGGAAAATGGGAAAAAATTGGGAAATTGGGAAAAACAGGGCAACAAGAAAATGGGTAAATGGGAAAACGAGAAAAAATTGAGAATGAGAAATGGGAAAACCAGGAAAGCAGGAAAATAGGAAAAATGGGGAAACGGGAAAACTGGGGAAAGCAGGGAATCGGGGAATTGGGAATTTGGGATTGGGGATTTGGGAGTTGAGGAGTTGGGGATTCGGGAATTGGAAACTGGGAGTTGAGAGTTGGGAACTGGGGAATCGGGAATCGGGGGAATCGGGAAATCAGGGATTTGGGGAATCAGGAATTTGGGATTTGGGATTAGTGCCCACCTGCCTCGGCCGCCTTCTCACTGTTGACCCTCCAGCACCAGAAGGCGCCGCCGAGGCTCACGGCCACCAGGATGAGGGACAGCACCACATAGCCCGAGGTGGAGAACGCCGAGGGACCCCCCTGAGGGCACAGGGTGACACCCAGTGACACCGGGGCTGTGACACCGGGGCTGTGACACCCTGTGTGACACCCTGTGTGTGTGACACCCTGTGTGTGTGACACCCTGTGTGACACCGGGGCTGTGACACCGGGGCTGTGACACTGGGGCTGTGACACCCTGTGTGTGTGACACCCAGTGTGACACCCAGTGTGACACCCAGTGTGACACCCCCAGGTGTGACAAACACCCCAGTGTGACACCGGGGCAGGGTCACCCCGGGTGTGTCACCTTGGCCATGCCACCTCAGGCGTGCCACCCCAGCCGTGTCACCTCAGCTGTGTCCCCCCTGTCCCTGTGTCCCCATGTCCCCTCGGTGTCCCCAGCTCACCTCCGCCCTGGCACAGGCTCTGCAGGTCGAACACGGCCTGTCCCCATGTCCCCATGTCCCCTGTCCCCCATGTGTCCCCATGTCCCCCCCGTGTCCCCATGTCCCCCCCGTGTCCCCAGCTCACCTCCGCCCTGGCACAGGCTCTGCAGGTCGAACAGGGCAATCTGTCCCTGTGTCCCCCAGCCCTGTCCCCATGTCCCCTGTCCCCCCTGTGTCCCCATGTCCCCCCCGTGTCCCATGTCCCCCCGTGTCCCCAGCTCACCTCCGCCCTGGCACAGGCTCTGCAGGTCGAACAGGGCAATCTGTCCCTGTGTCCCCATGTCCCCTCGGTGTCCCCATGTCCCCCCGTGTCCCCAGCTCACCTCCGCCCTGGCACAGGCTCTGCAGGTCGAACACGGCCTGTCCCCATGTCCCCTGTCCCCCCTGTGTCCCCATGTCCCCCCGTGTCCCCATGTCCCCCCGTGTCCCCATGTCCCCCCGTGTCCCCATGTCCCCCACCTGTGTCCCCATGTCCCCACGTGTCCCCACGTCCCCCCGTGTCCCCCTCTCACCTCCGCCCTGGCACAGGCTCTGCAGGTCGAACACGGCCACCTTCTGGTCCGCGGGGTTGCTGACGGTGCAGGCGTAGGTGACGTTGGTGGCGGCGGGCGGCAGCGCCACCCTCAGGGTGGTGCCGTCGGGGGACAGCTGGTGGCGCCCGGGCCCCAGGTGGCCCCAGGTGAGGCTGTCGCGCCGCCAGGTGACGTTGACGGCGCCGCGCCCGCTGCCCTGGCACTGCAGGGTCAGGTTGCACCACTCGAGCGTGCTGGCCAGGAGCTGGCTGCGGGTGCGGGGGCTGGGCACGGCCTCTGCAACGGGGGTGGCACCGAAAACACCAAAAATATCCCCAAAAATCCCCTCAAAAATCCCCCGAAAATCCCCCACAAAAAAAAATCCAAAAATCCCCCCCAAAATCCTCCCAAATATCCCCCCAAAAAACTCCCCAAGGCACGGCCTCTGCAACGGAGGTCATGTGGATGGTACCAAAACCACCAAAAATATCCCCAAAAGTCCCCCCAAATCCCCCCAAAAACCTCCCCAAAATTCCCACCAAAACATCCCACCTTAACGAACGAATAATTAAATGAACGATTAAAGGAGTAATTAAATGAGTGAATTAAATTAATTAACTGTTCCCCCTCACCGTAGACGGACAGGTTGAAGGCCTGATCACCCACCAGCGTCACCTGAAACCCCACTTCCGCTCCGTGCCTCAGTTTCCCCACCCAAACCCAACTGAATCAAATGAATCATTAACCGATTAATTATTAATTAATTAATTAACCGTGTCCCCTCACCGTGGACGGACAGGTTGAAGGCCGATCACCCACCAGCGTCACCTGAAACCCCACTTCCGCTCCGTGCCTCAGTTTCCCCACGCAACCCCGAGTTCACCATACCAATAACGAAATCGTTGAATTAATTAACCAACTAACGATCTCCCCTCACCGTAGACGGACAGGTTGAAGGTCTGGTCATCCACCAGGGCGGGCTGCAGCTTGATCCTGGCCCCGAAGACGCCGCTGTCGCCCCTCTGCAGCGCCCGCAGCCGCAGCGCGGTGCCGTTCACCAGCTCCAGGCGCCGCCCGAAGCGGTCGCGCGGGTCCGGCCGCTCCAGCCCCGCCGGGCCCACCTCGGCCACCTGGATGGTGGCGCCGGAGCCCCCCGAGAAGCTCCACTCGATCTCCTTCACCGTCTGGTTGGGCAGCAGCCACGGGGACAGCAGCACGGAGCCGCCCAGGACGCCGTTCACCTGCCGCGGCGGGGACCGCGACTGCCCAAAGAGCAGCTCTGGGAGAGAAAATGGGACATTGGGGACATTGGGGACAGTTAGAGACACCTGGGGACATCTAGAGACACCTGGGGACAGCTGGGGACAGCTAGAGACATGTGGGGACAGCAGGCAGAGCCGCCCAGGACGCCGTTCACCTGCCGCGGCAGGGACCGCGACTGCCCAAAGAGCAGCTCTGTGTGACAGAAAATGGGACATTGGGGACACTGGGGACAGTTAGGGACACCTGGGGACAGCTGGGGACATCTAGAGACACCTGGGGACAGCTGGGGACAGCTAGAGACATGTGGGGACGGCAGGCAGAGCCGCCCAGGACGCCGTTCACCTGCCCAGGACTGCCTGAACAGCAGCTCTGGGACACAGGAATGTCACCTGAGAGCATCTGGGGACAATTGGGGACATCCGGGGTGCTTTGGGGACATCTGGGGACATTTTGGGGACATCTGGGGACCTCCTTGTTGGAGGGTGACAGCAGCCCAGAGCCACCCAGGGCAGCGTTCGTCTGCCCAGGACTGGCCCAAGAGCAGCTCTGGGACAGAAAAATGTCACCAGGGAGGGTTGGGGACGATTGAGGACACGTGGGGACATTCGGGGACACTTTGAGAGCATTTTGAAGATGTTTGGGGATGTTTTGGGGACACTTGAGGCCATTTTGGGAACACTTGGGGACATTTTGGAGACGTTTTTAGGATGCTTGTGGACATTTGGGGCCATTTGAGGCATTTTGGGGTCATTTGGGGACATTTGGGGACATTTGAGGATGTTTGGAGAGCATTTTTGGGGATGTTTGGAGAAGTTTCGGGTTTTTCGGATGTTTGGGGACATTTGAGGCCATTTTGGGGTCATTTGGGGACATTTGGGGATGTTTTCAGGATGTTTGGAGAAGTTTTGGGGACATTTGGGGACACTTGGGGACATTTTGGGGTCATTTGGGGAGGAAGAGGAGGAAGAGGAGGAAGAGGAGGCAGCGGCCTTGGCTGGGTCCGGAGCCGTCGGTGTCACCACAAAAAGAGGGAAAAGCAGAAATTTTGGGGTGAAAGCAGCCAAAAAGGTGAACCAATCCCAGGAGAGGGGGAATTCCCTTCAAAAAGAGAAGGAAAAAAGGAAATTTTGGGGTGAAAGCAGCCGAAAAGGTGAATCAGTCCCAGGAGAGGAAATTCCTTCAAAAAGAGAAGGAAAAAAGGAAAATTTGGGGTGAAAAGCAGCCGAAAAGGTGAACCAATCCCAGGAGGGGAATTCCCTTCAAAAAGAGAAGGAAAAAAGGAAATTTTGGGGTGAAAGCGGCTGAAAAGGGAAATATTGCAGGTCTGGAGCGGAGTGCGAGCGGGTGTGCTGAAAAAAGAGAGGGAAAAGCAGAAATTTTGGGGGGAAAATCAGCGAAAAAGGCGAATGAACAAACACGGGGGCCCTGAGCCTCCGAAGAGAGGGGAGGGCAGAGATTTGGGGGTAAAATCGGCCCAAAAGGTGAAAACAGAAACCGCCAGGTTCAGATGCGGCCCCATCTGAGCCGGGGCTCTCACCAGAACAGCGCTCCAGCAGGGACTGGGTGGAATTCCCAGCCAGAATTTCCAAAACCTCATTTTCTGCCTCAAAACGCGCTCCTGCAACAGCCCTGCGGAAAACCGAGAACGGGGGGGTTCTTTTTGGGTGGGATTTCTGCAAAAGTGGGGATTTTGGTGGAAATTCTGCAAAATTGGGGATTTTTGGGGGTAGAACTTATACAAAATTGGGGGTTTTGGGGTGGAATTTCTGCAAAATTGGGATTTTGGAGTGGAATTTCTGCAAAATTGGGGATTTTGGGTAGAACTTCTGCAAAATTGGGGATTTTTGGGGGTAGAACTTAAACAAAATTGGGGGTTTTTGGGTGGAATGTCTGCAAAATTGGGGTTTTGGGGTGGAATTTCTGCAAAAGTGGGGATTTTGGGGTAGAACTTCTGCAAAATTGGGGATTTTGGGGTAGAATTTCTGCAAAAATGGGATTTGGGGGTAGAATTTCTGCAAAATTGGGGATGTTGGGGTGGAGGAATTTCTGCAAAATTGGGGATTTTGGGGTAGAACTTGTACAAAATCGGGGATTTTGGGGTGGAATTCTGCAAAATTGGGGCTTTTTTGGGGTAGAATGCCTGAAAACTTGGTGGTTTTCTGGGGAGTAAATTTCCACAGAAAATGGAGTTTATTGGGGTGGAATTTCTGCAACATTGCGGTTTTGGGGTAGAAATTCTGTAACATTGGTTTTATGGGGCAGAATTTCTGCAGAATTGGCGGTTTTCTGGGCAGTCGAATTTCCACAAAAGTGTGGTTTATTTGGGGTAAGAATTCCTGCAAAATTGGGAGTTTTTTGGGGCAGAATTTCTGGAAAATTTGGGGGTTTTTTGGGGAGTAAAATTTCCACAAAAATTGTGTTTATTTGGGGTAAGAATTCCTGCAAATTGGGGTTTTTTTGGGGGGCTGGGCAGCTCCAGGCAGGGACAAAACCCCCAAATTTTGGGATTGGCGATTCCTGATCCCAGCCCCAGGCGAAGGCTCTGAGATTCCATTCGGGATTTTTTTGGGTTTATTTTCCCTTTTTTTTTGGCATTTCCCCGGATAAATCCCCGCCCGGTGCTGCAGCGCCTCCCCCCGCGGCCCCGGCACCGGGACCTCGGAATTATTCCGGGATTTCGGGAATTTCAGGGGTTGTCCCGGGATTTCGGGGATTTCGGGAGTTATCCCGGGGATTTCGGAAGTTATTTCGGATTTTGGGAGTTATCCCGGGGATTCCGGGAGTTATTTCGGGAATTATTTCGGGATTTCGGGAGCAGCGGCTCCACCCGCCGGGGTCGGGCCGGCCCCTGTCCGGGGTAAAGCGGGGTTAAACCCGGGCGGCTGCGAGTCCTGTTTGGGCCGGGTTTCACTCCCGCTTTTCCCTGGTTAATCCCCGCTTTTCCGGGTTTTATTCCCGCTTTTCCCTGGTTTAATCCCGCTTTTCCCTGGTTTAATCCCCGCTTTTCCGGGGTTTTATTCCCGCTTTTCCGGGTTTTATTCCCGCTTTTCCCTGGTTTAATCCCCGCTTTTCCCGGGTTTAATCCCCGCTTTTCCGGGGTTTTATTCCCGCTTTTCCGGGGTTTTATTCCCGCTTTTCCCACAGCCTCCCCGGGTTTTATTCCTGCTTTCCCCATGTTTAATCCCTGCTTTTCCCATGTTCAATTCCTGCTTTTCCCAGGATTTGATTTCCGCTTTTTTCCCCGCTTTGATTCCCGAGTTTCATTCCTGCTCATCCCAGGGTTTGATTCCCGCTTTTCCAGGATTTGATTGCCGCTCATCCCGGCATCCGATTCCCGCTTTTTCCCGGGATTGATTCCTGCTTTTCCCGAGTTTCATTCCCGCTTTTCCCGGGTCCCATTCCCGCTTTTCCGACCCGACTTCAAAGGGAATTTTCGAGCTCTCGGTGAAGTTTTTCGGGGGCCTGAAGCCCCCCCAGAGCCCAGGGGAGGATGCTGAGGGCGAGGAGGGGCCGGGAAGGGGCTTTCCCAAATCCCCCCGGGATCCAAAAACCCCTCGGGAATTCCAAAACCTTCCAGAATTCCAAAAATCCCTCAGGAATTCCAAAACCTTCCAGAATTCCAAAACCCCCCCGGAATTCCGAGATCCTCTCCCAAATTCCAAAATCCCCCGGAATTCCAAGGTCCTCTCCCGAATCCAGGATCCGCTCCCCCTCCCCAGGGTTCGCAGCCCCCCAGGGTTTCCCGGAGCTTTTCCCCGGGATTTTTCCCCGTTTTTTCCCGGGATTTCCTCCGTTTTTTTTCCCGGGATTTCCCCGTTTTTTCCCCGGGATTTTCCCCGTTTTTTCCCGGGATTCTTCCCGTTTTTTCCCGGGATTTTCCCCCGTTTTTTCCCGGGATTTTTCCCCGTTTTCCATCCCGGTCGGACGCTCGGCCCCTCCCGCGCCAAGCGCCGCCCCGGCCCTGCCTGTTTATCCCAGATTTCGGGATTTTTTGGGAGCACGCCGCTCTCCCGCAGCGCCGACAGGAGGGAGAGGGAGGAGCGGGATCCGTCCCTGCTCCCGATCCGCCCCAAAATCCCCGAAAATTCCCCCAAAATCCAACTCCAGCCTCGCCTTTACCCCCGCGTCTCTTCCCACGCTGCGCTCCCGAATCCCGGGAATTCGGGATTTTCCCGAGAATTCGGGTTTTCCCACCTTTCCCGGGAATTATTCGGGTTTCTCCCACCTTTCCGGAATTCGGGTTTTTTTCCCACCTGTCCCGGGAATTCGAGTTTTTCTTTCCCTGGAACTCAGGTTTTCCCACATTTCCCGGGAATTCTGGTTTTCCCCACCTTTCCCGGGAATTCGGGTTTTTTTTGGGGCATCACCTGTCGGCACCATCCCCAGCCAGGGCCAATTAATCACGGAGGCAAATTAACGCCGCAATTAACCTGCCCGCGCGGCCGGAGCGGATTTTCGGGAATTCTGGAATCTTTGGGAATTCCGGGGGGGATCCCTCGCTCCCCGCGGCTTTACGTAAGGAGCCGGAGAGGAGAGGGGGGGAAATAATTTTTTTAAAAAATCGCAGCGCCCCCAAATCCACATAACCCCCCCCCCCAAAATCGGGCGTGGGGGGGGGGGTCCGGGGGACATTCCAGAGCTTTCCATGGGGATGGGGGGTCCCGGGGGTCCCGACTCACCTGGGCCGAGCCCCAGCAGCGCCAGCAGCAGCGAGGGCAGGCGCGCTTTGCCCCGCGGCCATTCCCGCTCCATCCCGGCGCCTCCGGGCTCCTTATCCCGGGATGTTGCTATCGCGGCTCGCCTCGGCTCGGCTCGGCTCGGCTCGGCTCGGCTCGGCTCGGCTCGGAGCGGGATCAGCGGCTCCGAGCAGCAGCGGGAGGAGGAGGAGGAGGGGGGAGGAAGGAGGAGCGACCACCCCGGCGCCGCAGCCCGAGGGCGCGGAGCATCGCGGGCTCAGCGAGCGGGGAGCGCCATGGGGGGAGAAACAGCGGGGTTTGGGGGGAAAATGCGGGATTTGGGGAAAAACGGGATTGGGGGGGGGGGGGGGAAAGGGGAAAAAAGGGGATGGGGGGAGTGCGGGAATGGGGGGAAAATCACCGGGATTGGGGGGAAAACAAACACCGAGAATGGGGGAAAATCACCGGGATTGGGGGGAAAAACGGAGATGGAGGGAGTGCGGGAATGGGGGAAAAACAGCGGGAATGGGGGGGGGGGGGGGGGGGAAATCACCGGGAATGGGGGAAAAAAACAGGGATGGAGGAAAAACGGGGATGGAGGAAAAACGAGGATGAGGGGAAAATGCAGGAATGGGGAAAAATAAATCCGGGAATGGGGGAAAAACGGGAATGGAGGGAGTGCGGGAACGAGGGAAATGCGGGAAGGGGGGGGGGAAACACCGGGAGTGGGTGGGGAGGGAAAAACGGGAGCGGGGGTAAAAAAACCGGGAATGGGGGGGAAAACGGGAATGGGGGAGAATATGCGGGAACGGGGGGAAAATGCGGGAACCCGAAATCGGGAACGGGCAGAAGCCGGAGCGCTGCGGAGCGGGCGGAGCGCGCAGAATGGCGGGGGCTGCGCTGACCCCCGACCCTGCGGCGGCCGCGGAGCCCGGATCAGGCCCGGATCAGGCCCGGATTAGCGGCGGGCACGGCCCGGCAGGGGAAAAACGCCGGGAAAAGGGGATGCAGGGGATGCCGGGGGCGCCCCGACATTCAGGGGGGGCTCCCTCCAAAATTCCAGAGGCGCTCCCCGAAATTACGGAGCGCTCCCCCCGAAATTCCAGAGGTGCTCTCGGCCCCTCTGAGGGGTTTTGGGGTTTGAGGGGTTTTGGGGTTTGAGGGATTTGGGGTTTGAGGGATTTGGGGTTTGGGGGTATTTGGGGTTTGGGGAATTTGGAGTTTGGGGATTGGGGTTTGGAGATTTGGGGTTTGGGGTATTTGAGGTTTGGGGATTGGGGTTTGGAGATTTGGAGTTTGGGGTATTTGAGGTTTGGGGTATTTGGGGTTTGGAGATTTGGGGTTTGGGGTATTTGAGGTTTGGGGATTGGGGTTTGGAGATTTGGGGTTTGGGGTATTTGGGGTTTGGGGATTTGGGGTTTGGGGTATTTGAGGTTTGGGGTATTTGGGGTTTGGAGATTTGGGGTTTGGGGTATTTGAGGTTTGGGGTATTTGGGGTTTGGAGATTTGGGGTTTGGGGTATTTGAGGTTTGGGGATTGGGGTTTGGGGATTTGGGGTTTGGGGGTATTTGGGGTTTGGGGATTTGGGGTTTGGGGATTGGGGAATTTGGGGGTTTGGAGATTCGGGGGTTTAGGGGATTTAGGGTTTGGGGGTTTGGGGTTTGGGGGTTTGGGGAATTTGGAGGTTTGGGGGATTTAGAGGTTTGGGGGTTTGAGGTTTGGAGTTTGGGAGATTTAGGGGTTTGGATTTTCAGGGTTGGGGTTTGGGATTTGGAGTTTGGGAGTTTGGGGTTTTGGGGGTTTGGGGAATTTGGGGGTTTTGGGAATTTGGAGTTTGGGGATTGGGGAATTTGGAGGTTTGGGCGATTTGGGGTTTGGGGCTTTGGAGGTTTTTTGATTTGGGGGATTGGAGGTTTGGGAGTTTCGGGTTTTGAGGGTTGGGGAATTTGGAGGTTTGGGGATTTGAGGGATTTGGGTTTGGGGTTTGGGGAATTTGGAGTTTGGGGAATTTGGGGTTTGGGATTTGAGGGTTTGGGGAATTTGGAGGTTTGGGGGTTTTGGGGTTGGAGGTTTGGGGGTTTTGGGGCTTTGAGGTTTGGGGTTTGCAGATTTTGGGGTTTGAGGATTTGGGGGCTCGGGGATTTGGAGATTTGGGCATTTTGGGGGTTTGGGGAAGGAGATGCCGGAATTTCTCCGGGAATTCCAGCAGGAAAAGCTCTCCCAGCCGGGAATTTGGGATTCCGATTTATTGTGGGTGGAATTCCCGGCGGGAAAATCGGGAATGTGGGGAGAGGGAGCCCGCGGAGGACTCGGCATCCAAGGGGTTAATCCCAGCTTTGTTTTTCCGGGATTTTTGGGTTTTTTTTGAGGAATTCCCCAAGTGGACAGGGAAGCAGCCAGGTGTCCCAAAAAATCGAATTTTGGGACGCTCGGCGGTTTTTGGGTGCCCCAAATCCCTCCAGGATTCCCTTTTTCAGCCTCTCATCCCAGAAAAACTCCTGGAAATACAGAACGGGGCGTCCTGGCCTGGGTTAATGAACAGCAATTAAGGGTTAATGAAGGGCTGGAGGGGCGATAAAACCTCTGGAATTCCGCTGGAATTCCTGGGGCACAAAGGGAAGGGCTTGGAGCAAAGCCCAGCCCGGGATGCAGAGAATTCCTGGAAGGAAAATTGAAATTATTCCAAATCTGTCCAGGGATCCCAAGGTGAAACAGCCCAGGAAATTTGGAACGGGGAGTTTTTTGGATTTTATTGGGATCGGAGCCAGGAAAACCAGGTAAAAAAAAAAAGCAAGAAAAGCCATTCCCAGGGCCAGGAACATCCTGCATTTTTAGGGAATCCTGGAACAATTTGGCTTGGAAAGAGCTGACACGTCCCAACTCCATTGGCAGGGACACTCACATTATCCCAAGCTGGAGTTTTGAGGAATTTAAAGGAACTTTAAAGAATCGTTTTAAGGAATTAATGTTTTTTTCCCAGCCCCATTTCCTTGGATCATCCTGGCAGGCGATCTTTTCATGTGGAAATGAAGGAATCCTCAGGAATTTTAGGAAATTTTCAGGTTTTTTTTCAGGGATTTTAAAGGCCTTCCAGGAATTTTCAGGATTTTTCAGTCATTTTAAGGGATTTTAAGGAAATTTCAGTATTTTAAAGGATTTTCAGTAATTTTAAGACATTTTAAGGCTTTTTCAGGATTTTTTTCCCCACGTTAATCCCAAAATCCGGAGTTTTCTGGGATGTGGCTGTGGGGAAGGCCTCGATCCACTGGGATCCATCCCAAACCCACGTAACAGAGAAATAAATCCAGGGTTTGGGAACCCCAAATCCAGGGAAAGAGACCCCAAATTCAGGAATGGGAGCTAAAATTTAGGGATGTGGGCCCGAATTCAGGAGTTGGGGACCCCAAACCCCACAGAACTGGGGGAGGCCCCTCAAAACCCCCTTTGGGATCCTTCCAGGCCCCGGGGCTGCTCCCCGAGGATCCAGGCGTGGAAAAAAAGAGGATTTTTGGGGATTTTTTGGTTTTTTTCCCTCATGGGGTGCCCAAATCCCCTCAGGGACCCCCACATCCCCTCAGGGGACAGCGATGACGTCACGGGGAAACCACGCCCACGACAGTATGGTGGGACGGCAAATCTCGCGAGAGCTCGCGTGTTTCCCGAGGTCATAAATAGCGCCGCCTGAGGGACGCGGCTCTCAGAGCCCGCCCAGCCGGGGGCGGGCACAGAGGGGCGGGACGTGTGCTGCTCTGTGGGCGCCGCTAGGCCGCGTCATGGCGGAGTTGTGAGGGGAGAGGGGACAAACCTCGGGAATTCTCCTCGGGAATTCTTCCCTGGAATGGCTCCCCAGCCTTGGAATGGCACCCCAGCCGTGCAATGGCAGTGCTGTCCCGCTCTCCCCTGGCTGAGGGGTCTGCAAGAGCCGTGAGGGGAAACTGAGGCACGATGGGTCCCGCGTTTCCAACATTTTTATATTTTTTCCACATAAAATCCAGGACAATCCCTCCCGAGTCCTTCTTTTCTTCTTCCAGCTGCTCCCGGTTTAAAGAGAATTTCAATAAAATTAATTTATTTGAGGTGTTTTGTCACCAGGCCGGGGAGGGGAAGGAATGGAAGGTGAAATTCCGGCGCGATGGGGAATAAAAAGGGAATTTTCCTTCTAAAAGCCAAATTCCGGATTCCGTGAGGGAATCCTGATTTAATTATTGGATTAAAATCGCTTTTTTATAAAGGGAAGGATGAGGTGAGAGATTTGTGATGAAAATTCCTGGGGAGTAAATGGGGATAAAGCCAGGAATAAATCAGATAAATCCCTGGAATAAATTCGTCTGGAAGTTTTGTTCTTTTGGAATTGTGGTTGCCACGAAAATCCCTCCAGGGATTTGGGAACGCGGGAATTGCAGGAATTATGGATGGAAAAGGAAAATATTCCTCTCTCCATCCATTCGTTCCTCAATTCTCCCAGAAAAAACCATTGAGGAATGATGAAAATCCCCCCAAAAATAAAAGGAAAACTCAGAGCCGCTTTAATTTTTTTTAACCATTTATATTTATATATATATATATAAAAAAATTAAATATATATAATATATCGTGTTTAAGACTAAAAATATAGTACAGAATATTTAAAAAAAAAAGGAAAATGCAACGTAAAAAAAAAAAAAAGGGAAACGGGGAGAGATTTCGGAATTTCGGGAGGAAAAAAGAGGAAACGGGGAAGGGTCTCTAAACGAACCTGTGCTAAAAAAAAAAAGGGGGAAATTCCATGTTCCAGCCCCAAAGTGGGGTTGGAATTTTAAAGCTTCCCGGTGGCCGGGGCGGGCTCCCCCTCTTCCCGTGGGATATTGCTCTGGAGTTTGGGGTGCAGCACCTGGAGCGGGAATTCCCTCCCCCCTCTGGCGTTTTGGGGTGAATTCAGGCACCTTTGGGATCCCCGGGGGGTTCGGGCCCGTCCTGACGGGACCTTTTTGGGTGGTTTTGGGGAATTTCGGGAGGGGGAAACGGGAGGGGAGGGTCCCGCGGCTCGTACCGGGATTGGGAATTTGGGGGAATTTAAGGGATTTTGGGAATTTGGGAAGATTCCAACCCCGGGGAGGGCCCTTGAGGGGTGGGGAGGGGTCTCGTACCTAATCCCGGGGTTTTTTGGGAATCAGCTGGGAATTCCTTCCAAAATTCACTCCCCAAATCCCAAATTGGGGCTGGGAATTAACCAGGAATTCCCTCCAAAAGTCACTCCCCAAATCCCAAATTGGGGCTGGGAATCAACGAGGAAAATTCCCCTCAAAATTCATCCCACCAATTCCTCCATCCCAAATCAGGATCCCTTTGGGAATTTGGGAACTGGGGCTCGGAATTCCCTCCAAAACTCATCCCCAAAATCCCCAGTCCTAAATTGGGATCCCTTTGGGAATTTGGAAATTCAGGCTGGGAATTCCCTCCAAAATTCACCTCCAAGTTCCCCCATCCCAAACTGGGGTCCCTTTAGGAGTTCAGGAGTTGGGGCTGGGAATTCCTTCCAAAACTCATCCCCAAAATCCCCAATCCCAAATCGGGGCTGGGAATCAACTGGGAATTCCCTCCAAAATTTATCCCCCAAAATTCCCCCACCTTAAATTGGGGTCCCTTGGGGAATTGGGGCCGGGAATTCTCTCCAAAACTCCCAAATTCCCCCATCCCAAACTGGGGCCCTTTGGGAATTCCCTCCCAAACTCACCCCCCAAATCCCCAGTCCCAACCCGGGGTCCCCAGAGCCCCCCAGTCCCCGGCCGAGCTCCCAGTCCGGAAGTTCTGGCTGCTCCCGATTCCCGGGAACGCGATTCCTGCTGGATTTACATTCACAGGAGGGATCCAGGGGGATCCAGGGGGATCCCATGGAACGATGTGCGTATGGAAACCCCAAATTCCCCCCAGTCCGGGGGGATTTGGGATGGGGGAGAGCGGGGGCAGCCAGCCCCGAGGGAGGGCGGCCCCGAAATCAAGGCACAGGGAATGGGAATGGTTTGGAAGGATTTTTTTGGGATTTGTGTGTCCCCTCTGGATTTGGGGACACGTGGATCCCGACTGGAATGGGAACGGTTTGAGGAATGGGAATGGTTTGGGATGGGAATTGTTTGGATGGGGCTGTTTTTTGGGATTTGTGTGTTCCCTCTGGATTCGGGGACACGCAGAACCCTCCCACTGATCCGAATGGGAATGGGAATGGCTTGGGATGGGACTGTTTTGGGATTTGTGTGTTCCCTCTGGATTCGGGGACACGCAGAACTCCCCTGCTGATCCTGGTGGGATTGGGGAATGGAATGATTTGGATGGCATTTTTTTGGGATTTGTGTGTCCCCCTGGATTTGGGAACATGCTGATCCCAACGGGAATGGTCGGAACAGGGCTCTTTTTGGGATTTACACATCCCCCTGGATTTAGGGACACGCAGATCCCAATGGGAATGGTTTTGGACGGGGCTGTTTTTGGGATTTACACATCCCCCTGGATTTAGGGACACGCAGATCCCAATGGGAATGGTTGGGATGGGGTTTTTTTCTGGGATTTACACATCCCCCTGGATTTAGGGACACGCAGATCCCAATGGGAATGGTTTTGGACGGGGCTGTTTTTGGGATTTACACATCCCCCTGGATTTGGGAACACACCAAGCTGCTCCCTGTGAAATCTCCGGGACCAACCACAGGGCTCCAACCCCGGCAGCGGGTGGCGGTGACACCGAGGGGACAACGCGGCCTCAACCCCTCCCCTCCACCCACCGGCGGGGCTGGAAAGTACCGGCAAAACCAACGGAATGAACGGAAGCTCCAAGGAACCCGCGGGGACGGGGTCGATCGGGGCGGGCAAAGCCCTGAATATCAGGGAGCCCCGCCCGCCCTAGACGTGCGTCTGCATGCGCTGCTGGAAGCGCTGCCCGTAGTCCGAGTGCTGCGACGTGTACGAGAACCGCGTGGCGCCGCCGCCGAACTTGCCCACGGCCTCGTAGGGCTCGTAGGCGCCGCCGAAACCCAGCCGGTACGGCGGGAAAGCCGCCGTGGGGCCGGGGAACCCGACGCCGACGCCGACGCCCGCGTAGTTCTCGTAGGACAGCTGGCTGCTCGTGTCCCCCGCCGGCACCGCCGTGCCCGGGGGCGCCGCCGCCGCCTCGGCGGGGAACTCGGGGCCGCCGCGGGGGTACGAGCTGAGCTGGGCGTAGCCGCTGGAGTGCGAGAGGCGCGAGGGCGGCCGCGGCTCGAAGCGGGGCCCGCCGGGGCCGGGCGCGCGGTAATCGCCGTAGAGCACCGAGCGCGAGGCCGGGCGCTCCTCGTGGGCGCGCACGTTGTAGTAGCCGTTGGTGGGGTCCTGGAAGGGGAAAAGCGGGAGATCGGTGGGTTTTGGGGAGTGCTGGTGGGTGGGAAGGGCAGGGTTGGGGTTGAGAGGGGCGTGGGGCCGGACCTTGAGCTCGTACTCCTCGCGGGTGTCGATGGTGTCGCAGCGCAGGTCCTGCTTCAAGTCCACGTCGTCCTTGAACGACTGGAAAAGCCGCGGGAATAATTGTGGGGTTGTGGAATTGTGGGATTGTGGGGTTATGGGATTATGGAAGGGGATGGGCGGCGAGGAACCCTGAGACCCATCCCATGGTGGGAAGGGGCGGCTCCTGATAGCCCAGGTGGACCCGAGGTGGAGCCGGGAACTTCCAGGGATGGAGAATCCATGGGATCCATGGGATCATGGATGGATCCAGGACCGATCCCTAAAATCCCATTAAACTGGCCCAGGGAACGCTGGAATTCTTTGGGATGGAAAAGACCCCAAAGATCATCAAGACCTTGGGACCTTCCACCATCGCAGGTGTCTCCAGCCTGGCCTTGGGCTGGGGACACTGCCAGGTCTGGGGACACTCCTGGGCTGGGGACACTCCCAGCCCTCCCGCCATCCCAGGTGCCAGTCCCTGTCCCCACGGTGTCCCCACGTCCCCCCTCACCGAGTAGATGGCCTTCATGACGCGCGTGGCCGTGGACACGCTGGCCGTGTCCTCCTCCCGGTCCGCGTGCAGCGTCAGCGGCTCCCGGTTCACCGTCTCCACCTTGATGTCCAGCTTGCGCAGCGTGACGTCCTTGCGGCCTGACGAGTGACCACAGAGTGACCACGGAGTGACCACAGATTGACCACGGAGTGACCACGGAGTGACCACGGGGTGGCCGCTGAGTGACCCCCCCAAAGAGATCCCCATAAAGACACCCAGAGTGACCACTGAGTGACCACTGAGTCACCATGAATTGATCTCCATAGACACCCCCATGGATACACCCAGAGTGACCACTGAGTGACCACAAAGTGACCCCTGAATGACCCCTCAGTGACCCCAGAGTGACCCCGAGTGACCCCAGAGTGACCCCACTCACTTCCTTTGCGGCGCCGGTAGAGGAAGCAGGCCAGGGCCAGCAGGCAGCTGATGAGGAGGATGCTGGCGCCGATGGTGGCCCCGGCGATGATGCCCACGGGCAGCACCTCTGTGGGGACACCAGGGGACAGTTGGGGACACCAGGGGACAAGGACAGTGCCACAGCCACGGCTCCCATCCCAAAATCCCAATAACTCAGCTCGGGGTCCCATGTCACCTTTCTTCTCGAGCTGGATGATGGCCATGCCAGGCCCATCTCAATGCCACCCAGATTGTCCCCAAGGTCGCTGCCATTGTCACCTTTCTCCTGGAGCTGGATGATGGCCGTGCCCAACCCAATGCCACCCAAAGGTGTCCCTGCCATTGTCACCTTTCTCCTCGAGCTGGATGATGGCCATGCCAGGCCCATCTCAATGTCACCCCAAGCTGTCCCCAGACTGTCCCCCAGTGTCACCTTTCTCCTCGAGCTGGATGATGGCCGTGCCCAACCCAGGGCCACCCAAAGGTGTCCCTGCCATTGTCACCTTTCTCCTCGAGCTGGATGATGGCCGTGCCCAACCCAGGGCCACCCAAAGATGTCCCTGCCATTGTCACCTTTCTCCTCGAGCTGGATGATGGCCGTGCCAGGCCCATCTCAATGCCACCCAGATTGTCCCCAGGTCCCTGCCATTGTCACCTTTCTCCTGGAGCTGGATGATGGCCGTGCCCAACCCAATGCCACCCAAAGATGTCCCTGCCATTGTCACCTTTCTCCTCGAGCTGGATGATGGCCGTGCCAGGCCCATCTCAATGCCACCCAGATTGTCCCCAAGTGCGCTGCCATTGTCACCTTTCTCCTCGAGCTGGATGATGGCCGTGCCCAACCCAAGGCCACCCAAAGATGTCGCTGCCATTGTCACCTTTCTCCTCGAGCTGGATGATGGCCGTGCCGGGCCCGAAGCTGTTCCAGGCCGTGCAGTTGTAGCGCGTCTGGAAGTCGGCGTCCATGACGTTGTTGATGGTCAGCGTGGACAGGACCCCGCTGCCCGTGTTGCTCCTCTCCACCGTGTAGCGCTCCAGCGTCCCCGCTTCCAGAATGTTCTCCTTCCACGCCCACGCCTGCGGGCAGCGGCAGAAATGGTTCTGTGCGTTTTGGTTTTTGCTGTTTTGTACTGGGGTTTGTCAATTGTCTTGATAGTAATGTGGTTATCGTTATTTAATTCTGTATTATTTTATTATTTATATATTATTAGTCTTATATTATTATTTACATGTTATTAATTTCACATTATTATTTATATAATATTCATTTCCTGTTCATTTATATTTATGTGTATATATTATTATATATTTATACTATTATTCTGCTTATACATTTATATATATTTATTTATATATATTATAAATGTATATACATTTATTATATATTTATGTTATTATTCTGTTTATATCTATTTACATATATTTTTATTATAAGCCTATATTAATATATATATTACTTACAATATTTTCATTGTAAAATAATCTATTTTATATTTATAAATAATTCTATGAATATAGAGACTTATTAATATTATTTTAAATTTTATACTTATTTATTATATAAAATATATTTATCTATATTTATTTTTATTTATTATAAATTTAAATAAACATTATTACATTTTATATTTATTTATTTTGTATTTAATTTGTTTGATATTAATAAATTACATTTAATTATAAATGCATATTAACACATATTAATTGTAATGCATCTTTGTAAAATGATTTGTCTTATAAATAATTTTGTAAATGTCTTAAATATTTATTTGCATATTTATTTTACGTTATTTTATATTACTAATTTTATATGTACAGGTAATACTTAATATATAAAGATAACCCTAGGATGTACTTAATTAAAATATATATAAAAATATGTATCTATATATATTAATATTATTATATAAATATACAATTTAATAGCTAAATATCTATAAATAGAAATATATATTAATATATATTAATATCTAAAAATATATATCAACATATATTAATTCTAATGTATATTTAATGATAAAATTTGATAATATAAAACAATAATAACATTAAGATTTATTAAATTAAAATAAATAAATAACAAATAAAATAAATATTAAATGTTGCTGATATTTTGAAACGGAATAATATTTTTTTCAATTCCGGGGTGCGGCGGGACTCACGATGCGGTCGGGGGGCGGCGTGCTGCCGATGAAGCACTCGACCTTGCCGCGGTCGCCGCGCACGGCGAACTGCACGGGCTCGCTGGAGATGATCGGGGGGCCTGCGGGGAAATTTGGGGTGTCTGGGGGGGAAATTGGGATATTTGGGGTGTTCCAGGGGGGAAAATGGGGAATTTGGGGTGTTCCAGGGGATAAAATGGGGAATTTGGGGTGTTCCGGGGGGAAATGGGGAATTTGGGGTGTTCTGGGGGGAAAAATGGGGAATTTGGGTTGTTCCACAGGGGGAAATTGGGATATTTGGAGTGTTCAGGGGGGGAAAGTGGGGAATTTGGGGTGTTACAGGGGGGAAATTGGGATATTTGGGGTGTTCCACAGGGGGAAATTGGGAATTTGGGATGTTCCTGGAAGGAAATGGGAATTTGGGGTGTTCAAGAAGGGAAATGGGAATTTGGGCTGATCTGGGGGGGAAATTGGGAATTTAGGGTGTTCTGAGGGGGAAATTTGGATATTTGGGGTGTTCAAGGGGGGGAAATGGGGAATTTGGGGTGTTCCTGGAAGGAAATGGGAATTTGGGTGTTCAAGAAGGGAAATGGGAATTTGGGGTGATCTGGGGGGAGGGAATTGGGAATTTAGGGTGTTCTGAGGGGGAAATTGGGATATTTGGGGTGTTCAAGGGGGAAATTTGGATATTTGGGGTGTTCAAGGGGGAAATTGGGGATATTTGGGGTGTTCCGGGGGGGGAGAAATGGGGAATTTGGGGTGTTCCACAGGGGGAAATGGGGGATTTGGGGTGTTCCAGGAAGGCAGCTGGGGATTTGGGATGGTTTGGGGGAAATTTAGGATATTTGGGGTGTTCCAGGGGGGAAATTGGCGATCTGGGGTGTTATAAGGGGAAAATGGGAATTTGGGGTGGCCCAGGTGGGAAATGAGAGGAGGAAATTCCTGGAGCTGTGTCCAGGCCAGGCCAGGAATGAGGGATTTGGGATAAAATTCCGTGTTTTGGGTGGAATTGGGGGAACGGCTCAGGATCAGGGATTTAAGAGGGATAAAATTCCTTGTTTTAGGTGGAATTGAGGAAACCCCCCACAGGAAATTCCAGCTTGAAATTCCTGCAATTCCTGACCCCCGTTCCCATCTCCCCGGGTGTGGAAAAATCTCTCTTCAGGATTTACTCCCTTCCCACCATCCCCCTTTGCCTTTCCCCTTAAATTTTCCCGTCCCAAACCCAACAAAAAAACCCCAAATCCCGTTTTCCCCATCACAGCCTCCCCAGCCAAATTTAAAACGCAAAATTTAAAATTCCCCCTGCTTCACCCCACCAGAAGCCAACCAAAACCAGAGAATTTTTGGGACACCCGGATCCGCCCCGTTCCCATGGAACCCCAGGAGGTGTTTTTGGGTTTTTTTGGATTTTTTGGGGTTTTTTTGGGTTGTTTTGGGGTGGCTGACCGTTGACGAAGAGGGTGACCTCCCTCTCGCCCACGCCGATGCGGGGCACGATGGCCTTGCAGACGTACTGGCCGGCGTCGGCCTGCGTCACCGACTTGAGGTACAGCTGGTTGCTGTTGCTCAGCACCTGCGGGGACACCGGGGACATTTGGGGACACGTGGGGACACTCGGGAACGTCCCCCAAAAAGCTCGGCAGCCCGGCCGTAAATTGTTCCCGAGGGAATCCCAGCCAAAATTCCAGTTTTTGGGATGTTTTGGGGTGTGGAGGGGGCACGCAGGGATGGTGGGGATGTTCAGGGGACACGTTTGATGCCAATCCCAAACCTGAATCCCAAACTGAATCCCAACCCCAATCCAAACCCCAAACCCATTCCCGAATCCCAAACCCATTCCCAAATCCCAAATCCCAAATCCCAAATCCCAAATCCCAAATCCCAAATCCCAAATCCCAAACTCCAAACTCAATCCCAAACCCAAACTCAATCCAAATCCCAATTTCCCTCTCTAGGGAATTTTAGGGAGGGGACACAAAACCACAGCGGGGGCATCCAGGGTTTCTGTTTGACCCCAATTCCAAACCTGATCCCGAATCCCAAATCCAATCCCAACTCCAATCCCGAATCCCAAACCCAATCCCCAACCCAAATCCCAATCCCAGTTTCCATTTTTTTGTGGTTTTTTTGGGGGATTTTTTTGGGGATCTTTTTTGGGGAGATTTTTTTGGGGAGAATTTTTGAGATTTTTTTGGGGATTTTTTTTTTTTTTTTTGGAATTTTTCTTGGGATTTTTTTGGAAGATTTTTTTTTAGGATTTTGTTTTGAGACGAAATGTAGGATTTTGTTTTGAGATTTTTTTTTTTTTTTTTGGGGGGGGGATTGTTTTTTGGGATTTTTTGGGGGGATTTTTTTGGGGGGGATTTTTCCTGGGATTTTTTGGGGATTTTTTTGGGGGTTTTTGACACACACGGAGCCCCCCCCGACCCCAAGGGCACAAAGAACATTCCGGAACCCCCTTGGAGGCGCTCCTACCATGTTGGATTCCTTCTTGGTCCAGGTGAGGGTCAGCGGGGGGTTCCCCGACCACACGCAGGTCAGGGTGACGTCGGAGCCGATGTCGGTCACCGTGGGCTTGGGGTCCACCACGATCCGGGGGGCGACTGGGGGGACACAGAACCGGGAGGGGAAGTGTGGGGGGGGGGGGGGCTCTGGGCTTAATTTGGGGCCGTTTTGGGGTTTTGGGCCGTTTTGGAGCAGTTTTGGGGCCATTTTGGAGCCTTTTTGTGGCGGTTTTGGGGCAGTTTTGGGGCCATTTTGGGGTGGTTTTGGGACCGTTTTGTGGTGGATTTGGGACCGTTTTGATGTTTTGAGGCAGTTTTGGGGTGGTTTTGGGGTGGTTTTGGGGCCATTTTGGGGTTTTACGGTGGTTTTAGGGTGGTTTTGGGGCCATTTTGGGGCTGTTCTGGGATGGTTTTGGGGTTTAGGGGCCGTTTCGGGTTTTGGGGCAGTTTTGGGGCCATTTTGGGGTGGTTTTGGAGCGGTTTTGAGGTGGTTTTGGGGCTGTTTTGGGGTAATTTTGGGGTTTTGGGGCTGGTTTTGGGGCCATTCTATGGCTGTTTTGGGGCCGTTTCAGGGCCGTTCTGGGGCCATTTTGGGGCCGCTTTGGGACCCCTTTGGGGCAGTTTTGGGGTCATTTCGAGGCCGTTTTGGGGCCGCTCTGGAGTCACTCACAGTGCACGTCCACCAGGGTGCTGACGTTGGTGCTGCCGATGTCGTTGTGCACCTCGCAGCTGACGGGCTCCGTGAAGAAGGTGTAATCCACCTGCGTGTCGTACCTGTTCTCCTTGGCCTCCTCGATGATCACCCCGCCCTTGGCCCACCTGGGGACAGCGGGGGCACCCTGGGATCCTGATCCCAAATCCCGGTCCCCATCCCAAATCCTTGTCCTCGTCCGAAATCCCAATCCCCACCCTAAATCCTAATTTCAAATCCCCATCCTAAATCCTTATCCCCATCCTAAATCGTAATTCCAAGTCCTAAATCCCAATCCCCACCCTAAATCCTAATTTCAAATCCCCATCCTAAATCCTTATCCCCATCCTAAATCGTAATTCCAAGTCCTAAGTCCCAATCCCCATCCCAATTCCCAATCCCCATCCTAAATCCCAATCCCAAAGGTTTCCAAAGGGTTCTGGGGAGCGGACACAGAGCCATGCTGGGGACATTCAGGGACACTTTGGGACCCCAATCTCCATCCTAAATCCCCATCCTAATTCCCAGTCCCCATCCGAAATCCCAATCCCTGTCCTAAATCCTAATTCTCATCCTAAATCCTAATTTCCCAATCCTAATTCCCAATCCCACTCGCCATTTCCAAAGGTGTTTGGGGAGGGGGCACAGAGCCATGGTGGGGACATTCAGGGACACTTTGGGACCCCGATCCCCATCCTAATCCCAATCCCAATCCCCATCCCAATCCCAATCCCAATCCCCATCCCAATCCCAATCCCAATCCCAATCCCAATCCCCATTCCAAATCCCAATCCCAATCACCATTTCCAAAGGGTTTTGGGGAGGGGGCACAGAGCCATGGTGGGGACATTCAGGGACACTTTGGGACCCCGATCCCCATCCCAATCCCAATCCCCATCCCAATCCCAATCCCAATCCCAATCCCAATCCCAATCCCAATCCCAATCCCAATCCCCATTCCAATCCCCATCCCAATCCCAATCCCAATCCCAATCCCCATCCCAATCCCAATCCCAATCCCAATCCCAATCCCAATCCCAATCCCCATTCCAAATCCCAATCCCAATCACCATTTCCAAAGGGTTTTGGGGAGGGGGCACAGAGCCATGGTGGGGATGTTTGACCCCAATCCCAATCCCAATCCCGATTTCCAATCCCTGGGGGTTTTGGGAAGAAGGCTGGGGACATTGGGTGCCCCCAAATGACCCCCCCAGCCCCGTCCCGGGTTTTGGGGCTCACCTGTAGCCTTTGATCTCGGGGTTGGCCGTGGCCATGCAGGTGAACACGACCCTCTCGCCCTCCTGCACCGTCTGCGGCTGGATGGACAGGGTCACCGTCGGGGGGTCTGCGGGGACAGCGACGGCTCAGGGGGGACACCGGGGGACCCCAAAGCTCTGCGGTGGCCACCGGAGGGTCGGTGTTGGCCACCGAGTCCCGGCCCTGCCTCCCCCTCCTCTTCCTCCTCCTCCTCGTCCCTCCAGCAAATCCCGCCCACAGACACCGCTCCCACCTGCGACACCCCAAAAATCCCACAAAAATACCCCCCAAATCCCCATCCATGTCCCCATCCCTCCCACCCCTGGTGTCCCCAGTGTCCCCAGTGTCCCCAGTCCTTGTCCCTGTGTCCCTGTCCCCAGTGTCCCCAGTGTCACCCACGGAGCCGCACGGAGCTCTCCTTGCCCGCGGGCACGGCCTCGTTGGAGCTGCGGCAGGAGAAGCTGTCCCTGTGTCCCTCTGTCCCTCTGTCCCAGTGTCCCCATGACCCTGTCCATGTCCCCAGTGCCCCCAGTGTCACCCACGGTGCACGTTGAGGCGCACGGAGCTCTCCTTGCCCGCGGGCACGGCCTCGTTGGAGCTGCGGCAGGAGAAGCTGTCCCTGTGTCCCTCTGTCCCTCTGTCCCAGTGTCCCCATGACCCTGTCCATGTCCCCAGTGCCCCCAGTGTCACCCACGGTGCACGTTGAGGCGCACGGAGCTCTCCTTGCCCGCGGGCACGGCCTCGTTGGAGCTGCGGCAGGAGAAGACGCGGCCGATGTCCAGCTCCGAGGGCGTGATGGGCAGCAGGCTCGTGGTGCTCTCGCGCTTCCCGTCGGCCAGGAGCTCCTGGGGGGACACAAGGACATGGCACACGGGACATGGGGACATAGGGACAGCTCCTGAGGGGACACGGGGACAGGGGACAGCTCCAGCAGGGCTGGGGACACTGGGAGGGGACGGCCACCACGCTGCAGTGTCCCCATACCGTGCTGGTGACAGCCCCGTCCTGCTCCAGCCCGTCGCGGAACCAGGCAAAGGTGGTGACAGTGGGACAGAGGGCACAGGGGGCACACAGAGGGCACACAGGGGGCACACAGCGACAGTTTTGGTGACAGTTTGGTGACATCCATACCGTGCTGGTGACAGCCCCGTCCTGCTCCAGCCCGTCGCGGAACCAGGCCAGCGTGGCCGCGGGTTTGGCGCTCCGCGCCCGGCACGTCAGGTTGTAGGGGGTCCCCGCCCTGAGCAGGATCTCGGGGGCGCCGTCGATCGTGGGGTCCTCGGGGGGGACTGCGGGGGGACAGAGGGGACAGCGGCTCGGGGGGACGCCCTGGGACACCGGGGATGGGGAGGGGACACTGGGGATGGGGACACAGGGGTTGGGGACACGGGGACATGGGGACAGCTGGGAATGCGGAGGGGACACTTGGGATGGTGTGGGGCACAGGGAATGAGGAGGGGACACTGGGGATGGGGACACAGGGACACGGGGACATGGGGACAGCTGGGAATGGGGAGGGGACACTGGGGACGGTGTGGGGCACAGGGAATGGGGAGGGGACACTGGGGAGGGGACACTGGGGAGGGGACACAGGGGATGGGGACACGGATGTGGAGAGGGTGCACAGGGGACTGTGTGTGACACTGGGGACTGTGTAGGGCACAGGGGATGGGGAGGGGACATGAGAGGCCCTGGAGGACACAGGGGTGGGACATGGGGGACACTGGGGACCGTGTGGGACACTGGGGACCGTGTGGGGCACAGGGAATGGTGAGGGGACACAGGGAATGGGGAAGGGGACGGCGGGAATGGGCAGGGGACACTGGGGACAGCTGGGACATTGGGGGCTGCGTGGGGCACAGGGAATGGGGAGGGGACACTGGGGACGGTGTGTGACTCTGGGGACACTGGGGACGGTGTGTGACACTGGGGACACTGGGGACGGTGTGTGACAGACACTGGGGACACAGGGGACGGCGCGTGGCCCTCACTGAGCACGGTGAGCCGTGCGCGGCGCGAGCGCAGCGCGGCCTCGGTGGCCTGGCACTCGTAGACGGCGTCATCGGAGAGCTCGGCGTCGCGGATCTCCAGGTTGTACTGGCCCGAGTCGGCCGTGCCCACGATGCGGTACCGGGGCCAGGCTGGGGACAGGGGACAGGGCGGGGTCACACGGGGACAGCCACATCCCACAGGGACACCGCGATGACACAGGGACACCCCAATCCCATGGGGTCACCCCTGCCCACCCAGCGCCGCCTCTGTCCCTGGGGCACCTTTGAGGCCCTGCCCCATGCCCAATGCCAGCCCTTGCCACTCAGTGTCACCCCCAGTGCCACCCCAGGGCACCTTTAAGACCTTGCCCCATGCCCAATGCCAGCCCTCCTGACCCAGTGCCACCCCCAGTGTCCCCCCTGTCCCCGGGCACCTTTGAGGCCCCGCCCCATACCCGGGGCCAGCTCTGCCCACCCAGTGCCACCCCCAGTGTTCCCCCCTGTCCCCGAGCACCTTTCAGTCCCTGCCCCATGCCCAGTGCCACCCATCCCTGGCCAGTGCCACCCCCAGTGTCCCTCAGTGTCCCCCCTGTCCCCGGGCACCTTTCAGTCCCTGCCCCATGCCCAGTGCCACCCATCCCTGGCCAGTGCCACCCCCAGTGTCCCCCAGTGTCCCCCCCTGTCCCCCCTGTCCCCGGGCACCTTTGAGGCCCTGCCCCATGCCCAGGGCCAGCCCGTCCTTGGTCCATTGCACGATGCCGGAGTAGTTGAGCACCACGCAGGACAGGACGATTCTCTGCCCGGCCACCACCGTCTGGTCCTCGGGCTCCTCCACGAAGCGCGTCTGCACGGCTGCGGCCACGGCGCCGCGGTCAGTGCCGGACACGGCGCCACGGTCACCGGACACGGCGCCACGGTCACGGCGCAGTGCCCGGCACCACGGCACCGGGTGTGCTGCCATCCCAGAATGTCCCGAGATCGCCCTGAGATCCCCCCAGGATCCTCCTGGGATCCCCTGAGATCCCCTGGGATCCTCCGGAGATCCCCTGGAGATCCCCCTGAGATTTCCTCCAAGATCACCTCAGGAGTCTCCTGGGATCCCCCCTAAGATCCCCCCTGAGATCCCCCTGAGATCCCTCAGGATCCCCCCGGAGCTCCCCACGAGCCCCGGAGCTCCCGGGGTCCCCCAAATGCCCCCACCCCGTTCCCAATCCCGATCCCGATCCCACTCCCACTCCCGATCCCGGTTCCCGTTCCCGGTTCCCGTTCTCGATCCCGGTTCCCGTTCCCGTTGTTCCCGATCCCGGTTCCCGTTGTTCGCGGCTGTTCGGGATCGATCCCGGGGTCACGCGGCCCGCGGGAATCGAGCGGGATGTGACGGGAACGGGGACAGGGACAGGGACAGGGACAGGGACAGGGACAGGGACAGGGACGCGGCCGTGCCCTGGAGCGGGGAAGGGGCAGCGCGACCCCCCCGCCTCTCCCGGCTGCAATCCCGGGGGTTTTATCCCGGACTGTGGCACGGAATGGCACGGAACGGAACGGAACGGCGCCGAAGAGCACAGAATGGCACAGTCCCGGTCCCGCTCCTCTCCTTCCGAACCCCCCAAATCCGCGGGCTCCCGCATTTCATCCCGAAAATAAAACGCCCGGCGGGTCCAAACATCTCCAAAAATCCACACAAAAATCCCCAAAAATCCCCCCCCAAAATCACCCCAAAAATATCCACGTTTGGGGGTGATCTGCTCCCAGGATCCCCGGGATGGGGAATCCAGGGATCCACCGGATCCCCCGGTGCCAGCCCCGATGCCAGCCCCGGTGCCAGCCCCGCCCCGGGGCCGCGGGGTTTTGGGGCAAGATGAAGGAAAATCGGGATCGGGAGATCAAAGAGGGGAAGGTGCCGGGAGAGGGAGGAGGAGGAGGAAGAAAATCAGAGCGGGGAACGGGGGAGGGAGCGGCGGGGGGGACCCGCAGCCTCGGGCACCGGTGGAGGGACGGGATTTTGGGGGAAATTGAGAGGAAAACGGGCACTGGGATGGCACCGGGATTATGGGGAAAATGGGCACTGGGATTTTGGGGGAAATTGAGAGGAAAACGGGCACTGGGATGGCACCGGGATTATGGGGAAAATGGGCACTGGGATTTTGGGGGAAATTGAGAGGAAAACGGGCACTGGGATGGCACCGGGATTATGGGGAAAATGGGCACTGGGATTTTGGGGGAGATCAAGGGGAAAACGGGTCCTAGGATGGCGCTGGGAGTTTGGGGGAGGTTGAGGAGAAAACGGGCACCGGGCTGGAACCAGGCTGGCACTGGCACGGCCGGGGGTGGCTCGGGTTTTGGGGGAGATTGAGGGGAAAATGGGTACTGAGATGGCACCGGAATTTTGGGGGAGACCGAGGGAAAATGGGCACTAGGATGGCACTGGGATTTTGGGGAGATTAAGGGGAAAATGGGTACCGGGAAGGCCCCGGGATTTTGGGGAAAAAGAGCACCAGGATGGCACCGGCCCAGCTGGGAACGGTCCCGGATTTTGGGGAGATTGAGGGGAAAATGGGCCCTGGGATTTTGGGGAAAACGGGCACCAGGATGGCACCGAGATTTTGGGGGGAGATTGAGGGAAAACGGGCACCGGGATGGCACCGGCCCTGCTGGGAACGGTTTGGGATTTTCTGCCGCCATCCCGGTGTCCCCACACATTGTCCCCAACCCCGAAAGGCCAGCGCCGGCTCCCTGCAGTGCCAGTGCCACCTCCTTGGTGCCACCTCCTCGGTGCCACCTCCCCCTGTGTCACCTCCCCGGTGCCACCTCCCCGCAGTGCCAGCCGCGGTGCCAGACCTGTCACCGCCAGCGGGGCGATTGTCGCAGCCGGAGCCACCTCCTGTCACCTTCCCCTGGCAGGGACCGGGACTGGGGGGGGAGAGGTGGCGGTGCCACCCCTGCGGTGTCGCCCGGTGGTGGCGCGGGGGTGGCACGGCCCGGCTCGCTCCGGCGACAGCGCCGCGGGGCTTGTGTCGCTCGGGCGGCCGGGGTGACACCGCGCCGAGGTGACAGCGGTGGCCGCGGGCACGGGCGCGAGGTGGCGCCTCCCTCGCTCGCTGCCGTGTCCCCTCCGCGTCCGTGCCACCCCTTGTCACCGCGTCCCCTTTGCCGCTGGGACCCCCCCCCCCCCCCCGTGTCGCTCTGCTCCCCCCCTTTGTCACCACGGTCCCCTCCCGCGTGGCAGCACGTGCCTGTGCCCGCGGGAATGTCCCCTTGTCCCCAAACGAGGCACGGCAATGTCCCCAAACCCGGCTGTGCCCACGGCAATGTCCCCACGGCAATGTCCCTCTGTCCCCAAACCTGCCACGGCAATGTCCCCACGGCAATGTCCCCACGGCAATGTCCCCATGGCAATGTCCCTCTGTCCCCAAACCCGGCTGTGCCCATGGCAATGTCCCCACGGCAATGTCCCTCTGTCCCCAAACCTGCCTCGGCAATGTCCCCAAACCCGGCCGTCCCCCCTTTTTTCCTTATTCTTCCCATTTTTTCCCCATTTTCCCTTTCCTCCCCCCCCATTTTCCCCATTTTCATCCCCTTTCCCCCCGCATTTCCCCCCCCTTTTTCCCCTTTTCCCCCAATTCTCCCCCATTTTCCCCTTTTTCCCCCCTTTTTCCACTATTTTCCCCCCTTTTATCCAATTTTCCCCCTCTTTTTTCCCCCCATTTCCCCCATTTTCCAATTTTCTTCCCCATTTTCCTCCTTTCCCCCCCATTTCCCCTTTTTTTTTTTCTCATTTTCCCCATTTTCTCTCCAATTTCCCCCCTTTTCTGCCCCATTTTCCCCCATTTTCCCCACTTTCCCCCATTTTTCCCAATTTGCCCCATTTCCCCCCCTTTTATCCCAAATTTTCCCCATTTTTTTCCCAATTTCGCCCCTTCTTTTCCTCCCTCCTTATTTAATCTCTCCCTCCTCCCCTCCCTTCTCCTCCCGGCTTTTAAATTTGAAGCCTTTCCCCTCTTCCCGAGCTGCTCGCTGCTATTTTTATGTGAAACACAAAAAAAAAAAAAAAAAAAAAGAAAAAAAAAAAAAGAAAAAAAATTAAAATTAAATAAATAAAAACACCAAACCCAAAACAGGCGAGGAGGAGGGAGGAGAATTTCTAAAAAAAAAAAAAAAAAGAAATAATAAAAAAATAAATAAATTAAATAACTGAAAGCCAAACCCAAAACAGGCAAGAAGGAGGGAGGAGAATTTCTAAAATAAAAAAGAAATAATAAAAAAATAAATAAATTAAATAACTGAAAGCCAAACCCAAAACAGGCGAGAAGGAGGGAGGAGAGTTCTATAAAAATGAGATAATTATAAAATAAAAAAAATCTCTTGCCCGGGTTGGGATTTTTCTTTCTTCCTTTGGGGAAGAAAAGAGGATTTGGGGGTTTTTGGAGCGGAAAGGAGAGGCCGGGGCAGGTCCTGGGGTCGCTGCTGTCCCCTCTGTCCCCATTGTCACGGCTGTCCCCAGAGCTGGGGGTGGCACCGCAGGGTGGGGACAGCGAGGGGACCCATGGGATCCATGGGATTTATGGGATTGGATCGAATTTATGGGGTTTATGGGACCCATGGGATCAATGGAACAGGATTTACGGGATCCATGGGATTTATGGGACCCATGGGATCGAATTTATGGGGTTTATGGGACCCATGGGACCCACGGGATCCATGGAACGGGATTGATGGGATCCATGGGATTTATGGGATCCATGGGATGGGATTTATGGGATGGGATCGAATTTGTGGGGTTTATTTATGGGACCCATGGGACCCACGGGATCAATGGAATGGGATTTATGGGGTGGGATCGAATTTATGGGGTTTATTTATGGGACCCATGGGACCCACGGGATCCATGGAACGGGATTTACGGGATCCATGGGATTTATGGGACCCATGGGATCAAATTTATGGGGTTTGTTTATGGGACCCATGGGACCCACGGGATCCATGGAACGGGATTGATGGGATCCATGGGATTTATGGGACCCATGGGATGGGATTTATGGGATGGGATCGAATTTGTGGGGTTTATGGGACCCATGGGACCCACGGGATCAATGGAACGGGATTTACGGGATCCATGGGATTTATGGGACCCATGGGATCGAATTTATGGGGTTTGTTTATGGGACCCATGGGACCCACGGGATCAATGGAACGGGATTGATGGGATCCATGGGATTTATGGGATCCATGGGATGGGATTTATGGGGTGGGATCGAATTTGTGGGGTTTATTTATGGGACCCATGGGACCCACAGGATCAATGGAACGGGATTTATGGGATCCATGGGATGGGATTTATGGGGTGGGATCGAATTTATGGGGTTTATGGGACCCATGGGACCCACGGGATCAATGGGACGGGATTGATGGGATCCATGGGATTTATGGGACCCATGGGATGGGATTTATGGGATGGGATCGAATTTATGGGGTTTGTTTATGGGACCCATGGGACCCACGGGATCAATGGGACGGGATTTATGGGATCCATGGGATTTATGGGACCCATGGGATGGGATTTATGGGGTTTGTTTATGGGACCCATGGGACCCACGGGATCAATGGGACGGGACTGATAGGATCCATGGGATGGGCTGGGAGGGGATTTGTGGGACCCATCAAATGGGATTTGTGTCATTTGTGGGATGGGATGGGATGGGATGGGGCAGGATTTCTGGGGGATCCATGGGATGGGATTCATGGGATCCATGCGATTTGTGGGATTCATGCGATTTGTGGGATCCATGGGATGGGATTTATGGGATCCATGGGATGGGATTTATGGGATCCATGCAATTTATGGGATCCATGGGATGGGATTTGTGGGATCCATGGGATGGGATTTATGGGATTCATGCGATTTGTGGGATCCATGGGATGGGTTGGGATTTACAGGACGGGACGGGGTGGGATCATTGGGATCCATGGGATGGGATTGATGATGGGATTTATGGGACCCATGGGATGGGGAGGGGTCCCAAGCTGGAGACCCCGGCAGCGCCGGGAATGTGGGGTCTGATCCCAATGGGATTTGGGATTTGGGATCACGTCCTGCCGGGAATGTGGGGTCTCACCCTGCCTGGGATTTGGGATCCCATCCTGACAGGGACCGATCCCATCCCGATGGGGATTTGGGATCCCATTTCACCGGGGATCGATCCCATTTTCCCGGGAATCCCAGCCCCGTTTCCAGCCCAGCGCCGCTCCCGGCCGAGCCGAGCCGAGCCAGGCCAGGCCCTGCCCCGTCCCCGCCTCCTCCCGCTCCCGGAGCTATTTTGGGATCGGGAATTTGGGACTCTGGATTGGGAATTTGGGACTCTGGATTGGGAATTTGGGAAATTTGGGACTCTGAGATCTGGGAATTTGGGACTCTGGGATCTGGAATTTGGGAAATTTGGGACTCTGGGCTCTGGAATTTGGGACTCTGGGCTCTGGAATTTGGGACGGTGCCCCCGTGTCCCCACGGGTGACCCCGAGATCCCCCGGGTTTGGTATTCCCGAGCCCGGGTTTGGGATCCCGGCGCTGACCGAGATTTCGCGATGCCCGGAGAACATTTCCCCGCTTCCCTCCCCCCTTGCCAGAAATCCCAGCGCGGGAAATTCCCGGGACAATCCCGGGACAATCCCGGGACATTCTCCGCCCGCGGCTCTGGGAAAGCGGGAGCAGCTCTGGAGGCTCACGGGGGATCTGTGGGGAGATTCGGGGTCCTGGGGGAGCTGTGGGGTCACGGGCAGCTCTGGGGTCCCCCCATGCCATTGTCCCCCCATGCCATTGTCCCCCCATGCCATTGTCCCCCATCCCGGCGTCCCCAGCCCGGTCCCCGTTGTCCCCCCCGGCGTCCCCGGCCCCACCCCGGCCCCAATCCCGCTCTAATCCCGCAGTAATTAAACCCGGCCCTCGTTAATTCCCCGTTAATTGCGGCCCCGGCCCCCGCCCCCGCAAGGCGATGGCCCCGAGAGAGAGATGGCACTGCCACCGTGTCACCGTCACCGTCCCCCGTGTGCCACCGAGAGCTGGCACTGCCACCGTGTCACCGTCACTGTCCCCTGGCACTGCCACCGTCCCTGTGTCCCCATCCCTGTCCCTGCCATGCCACCGAGAGCTGGCACTGCCCCTGTGTCACCGTCCCTGTCACCGTGTCCCCATCCCTGTCCCCACGGTGCCACCGAGAGCTGGCACTGCCACTGTCACCGTCCCTGTGTCCCTGTCATGCCACCGGCCTGGCCGAGAGCTGGCACTGCCACCGTCCCTGTCCCTGGCGCTGTCCCCACGATGCCACCGGCCTGGCTGACGGTTGGCACTGCCACTGTCCCTGTGTCCCCTGTCCCCACGATGCCACCGGCCTGGCTGAGGGTTGGCACTGCCACTGTCCCTGTGTCCCCATCCCTGCCACGCCACCATGCCCGGTGTCCCCTGTCCCCATCCGTGTCCTTGACCCCATCCCTGTCCCCTGTCCCTTGGCTTTGTCCCTGGGCTGTCCCCGCGCTGGTGGCACCGGGCTCGGGGGTTGGTGGCACTGGGCTGTCCCCAGGGTGGTGGCACCGGGGGTCAGGGATGGCGTCCCACGGGCACGGCAACCCTGGGACATCGAACTGCCGTGGGGAAACTGAGGCACGGGTGGGGAAACTGAGGCACGGACGGGGAAACTGAGGCACGGATGGGGTTAACCCATAGGGAAACTGAGGCACGGGTGGGGAAACTGAGGCACGGGTGGGTTATTCCTTGGGGAAACTGAGGAACAGACGGGTTATTCCATAGGGAAACTGAGGCACAGGTGGGGAAACTGAGGCACGGGTGGGGAAACTGAGGCACGGGTGGGGTTAACCCGTAGGGAAACTGAGGCACGGGTGGGGAAACTGAGGCATGGACGGGGAAACTGAGGCACGGATGGGGGAAACTGAGGCATGGACGGGGAAACTGAGGCACGGATGGGGGAAACTGAGGCACGGGTGGGTAATTCCTTGGGGAAACTGAGGCACGGGTGGGGAAACTGAGGCACGGGTCCCTGGATTTCCATGGGGGAAACTGAGGCACAGATCAATGGATTGCCTTGGACGCTGAATTTCCATGGGGAAACTGAGGCACAGGTGGGTTATTCCTTGGGGAAACTGAGGCACGAGTGGGTTATTCCATGGGGAAACTGAGGCACGGGTGGGGAAACTGAGGCACGAGTGGGTTATTCCTTGGGGAAACTGAGGCACGGGTGGGGAAACTGAGGTACGGGTGGGTTATTCCGCGGGGAAACTGAGGCACGGGTGGGTTATTCCGCGGGGAAACTGAGGCACGGGTGGGTTATTCCATGGGGAAACTGAGGCACGGGTGGGTTATTCCATGGGGAAACTGAGGCACGGGTGGGTTATTCCGCGGGGAAACTGAGGCACGGGTGGGTTATTCCATGGGGAAACTGAGGCACGGGTCGGTTATTCCATGGGGAAACTGAGGCACGGGCACTTTCCCGCCCCGCTCCCCAGGGCCGGGACTGGGGCGCCTCTCCCGGGGCCGCTCACATCCATTAATTAGCGAAGTCTCATTAAGACATCTGTTAACGAGGCCGCAGCTCCGGGCGGGGGGGGATGAAACCATTCCAGTTTTTCCCCCGTTTTTTAACATTTTCCCCCCATTTTTAAACACTTTTCCCCATTTTTTGACACTTTCCCCCCATTTTTTAACATTCCTCCCCCATTCTTTTCCATTTCCCCCCATTTTTTAACATTTATTCCCCATTTTTAACATTTTCCCCCCATTTCCCTCTCGCTAAATTCACGATTTTTATTCCTTTTTTTTTTTCCCCTCGAATTTCCCAAAAAAATCCTCCCCCCCCCTTCAGCGCCCGAGCAAACAAACAAAAGTCCTAATTAGGCATTAATTAGACATTGTTCCCGCGCTAATTAACGAGCGCCGCGCCAATCGGGGCCGGGGGGAGGCAGGGGAGGATTGGGGGCGATTTTTGGGGGACCAGAAGTGAAATTTGGGAAGTTTGGGATTTTTCTGGGTTTTTTTTTGGGGAGTATTTGGGATTTTCTTGGGGACATTTGGAGGTTTTTTTTTGGGGGGAGGTTTGGGATTTTTTTGGGGTGATTCTGGATTTTTTATGGGCGGGGATTTGGGGTTTTTTTTAGGGTGGAATTCGGGATTTTTTTAGGCGGAATTATGGACTTTTTTTGGGGAGGAAATTCGGGATTTTTTTAGGGTATAATTCTGGATTTTTTGGGAACATTCTGAGGTTTTTTTTGGGGTAGATTCCGGGTTTTTTGGGGTGTCCCGGCCCTGCCGCTCCCGCTCCCCCCTGTTTGCGGCCGGGCCGCCGATGATCCCACTCTCCTGGAATTTGAGGAATTTCCTGCCAAGGCTCCCTCTGGAAAGGCGAGGAAAGGCAAAAACGCGGAGATTTTAACCCTCTGCTCCCCGGCCCGCCTCGCTTTTGGGGGATAATTCCTGATTTTTTTTATAATTTCCGATTTTTGGGACAATTTCTGATTTTTTTCCTGATTTTTCCCGGGATGGGAATCGCTGCTTTTCGCGGAAAAACCGATTTTTCGTGCCTCAGTTTCCCTCCTTGCTCCTCTCCCTGACCCCGAGGGTTCCATCCCTGCCCTAAACCCCCTAAAAACCCCAAAACCGCCCCAAAATTCCCCAAAAATCCGCCCATCCCAAACTCCCTTTTCCCCCAACTTGATTCAATCAAATCCTCCCGGAATTTTCCTTTTTTTAAAATAAAATTTCACCAAAATGGGGAAAGGAGCAGGAAAAAGGGGCCCCAAAAGCGGCCCCAGCTCCGGGATGTTCCCAATTCCAGCCCCAAGGAGGGGAAAAACGGGGAAAAATGGGAATTTTGGGGAAAATCCACCTGAAAAAAAGGGAAAATGTGGATTTTGGGGGGAAATCCAACTGGGGAAGGGGGAAAGTTTGGATTTTAGGGAAAGTTCATGAGAAGAAAGGAGGAAAAAGTGGAATTTGGGAAAAATCCACGTGGGGAAGGGGAAAAGTGTGGATTTTAGGGAAAATCCACGTAAAGAAAGGGGGGAAGTGTGGATTTTGGGAAAAATATACCTGAGAAAAAGGGGAAAAATGTGGATTTTGGGAAAATCCACGTGGGGAAGGGAGGGAAAAAGTGACAATTGGGAAAAGTCCACCTAGGGAAGGAGGGAAAACATGAATTTTGAGGGAAAAATGTGGATTTTGGGAGGAAAATGTGAATTTTGGGGGGGAAATGTGAATCTGGGGGGGAAACGTGGATTTTGGTAAAACCCTCACGTGGCTAAAGGGGGAAAATGTGAATTTTGGAGGGAAAATGTGAATTTTGAGGGGAAAAATGTGGATTTGCGGGAGAAAAATGTGGATTTTGGTACAACCCCCACGTGGCTAAAGGGGAGAAAATGTGAATTTTGGGGGGAAAAATGTGAATTTTGGGTGTGAAATCCCCCTGGGCACGGCTCCCACGGGACACCCCGAGGCTTTGGGGTGGTGCCGGCCCCGGAGCCTTCATCCCGCTCCTCCTCCTCCTCCTCCCCGATTCCCGTTTAATTAAAAAAAAATAAAAAAAAAAAAAAAAAAGAAAAAAAGAATAAAAAAATGAAATTTTCCCCCCGTTGCCACGGCAACGCCCGCAGCCGCTCTCGCCTTGGAAATAAAAGTTGTTTTTTCCTTCCCCCTCCTCCTCCTCCTCCTCCTCCTTTTCCTCCTTCCCTTCCCATCCCCATCCCGAGCCCCCCCCCCGGATTTTGATTTCCATTTGGATCATAATCCGCCCGTTGCCATGGCAACGCCGCCAGCCCTTTCTGGCCCGGCCCTTGCAGAAAAGGCTCCTTCCCCTTTTCCCCTTTTCCCCCTTTTTCTTCCCCTCTTCTCCCCGGTTTTCCCCCCATTTTCCCTCTTTTTCCCCCTTTTTCTTCCATTTTTAGTTTTTTTTCCCATTTCCCCCCTTTTGCCCCCCATTTTTCCCGTTCCTCCCTCCCATCCGGAGGTCCCTGGATGCTCCTCTGGATGCATCCCGGAGATCCCAAATCCTGAACCCCACGCCCCTGATCGCAGATCAGATCCAAACCCTAAATCCCAGATCCAAAATCCCAAAATCCCAGATCCCAAATTCCAAACCCAAAATGCCAAATCCCTGATCTCAAATCTAAAATCTCAAATCCCTGATCCCAAATCCCAAACCCTAAATCCCAGATCCAAAATCCCAAAATCCCAAATCCCAGATCTCAAACCCAAAATCCCAAAATCCCAGATCTCAAACCCAAAATCCCAGATCTCAAATCCCCAATCAGTGATCCCAAATCCCAAACCTCAAATCCCTGATCTCAAATGCCACATCCCAAACCCAAATCCTAAATCCCAAACCCTAAATCTCAGATCCAGAACCCAAAATCCCCACATCTCAAACACCAAAATCCCAAACCCCAGATCTCAAACCCCCGATCCCAAATCCCAGATCTTAAATCCAAAATCCTTGACCCCAACCCCAAAATCCCAGATCCCAAATCCCCAATCCCCATCCCCAAATCCCAAAATCCCAAAATCCCAAAATCCCAAAATCCCAAATCTCAGATCCCAGATCCCAAAATCCGAAATCCCAAAATCCGAAACCCCAAAACCCCAAAATCCCAAACCCCAACCCCAAATCCCAAATCCCGACCCTTTTCCCGCTGTTCCCTCTGGATCTGCCCCGGTTCCGTGGGGTCTCTCTGGGCTTTTGGGGGGGATTTTGGGGGGTTCTGACCCAATGGGGAGATTTTTGGGGGGGTTCCGTCCCCCCCTGTCCCGGATCCGGGTTTATGCAAATGAGCCGCGTGCCCCGGAGAGCGCAATTAGCGCCGAGCGGAGCCGGAGCGATTAATTAAGAGATAATGAAGGGAAGAGGAGCTGGGGGGAGGGGGGAAAGGCCTGGGGGGAATGGGGGGAAATTGTGGGGAGGGGGCGGAACTGCCAAGAGACCCCAAAATCACCGAGAGACCCCAAAATCACCGAGAATTCCCCCAAATTATCGAGAATTCCCGATAAAATTCCCGATAAATCCCGAAAATCCCAGAGAATTGTTGAGAATTTCCGAAAATCCCCGAGAACTGCCGAGAATTGCCGAAAATCCCCGAGAATTGCCGAGAATTGCCGAGAATTGCCGGAAATTGCCGAAAAATGCCCGAAAATCCCCGAGAACTGCAGAGAACTCCCAATAATCCCCAATAATTCTCAAAATTTCCCCCAAATACCCCAAAATCCACGATAATTCCCAAGAATTCCCAATAATTCAGGATATTATCTCCTGATAATTCCCCTAAACTCCCAATAATTCCTGATAATTCCCCAAAATCCACAATAATCCCTGAGAATTCCCAATAATTCTTGATAATTCCCAAAAACTTGGATATTAATTCCCGATAATTCCCGTAAATTCCCAAAGATTCTCAAAAATTCCCCAAAATTCCTGAGAATGCCCCAAAACTGCTGAAAGTCCCCGAGAATCCCCGAGGGCCAACCCAAGCTGGGCATTCCCAGGGTTTGTCCAGGTGGGCAAAACTCGGGATTAAATCAAGCCTGGATTAAAGGAGAGGGGATTAAATCAATAAATCATGAATGAATGAATAAATTAATGCATTATTGAATAAATTAATGGATTAATTAATGAGCTGGGACAGAGGTCACCTCAGGGACACAAAGGGAACCAGGAGGAGGTTCTGAGGGCTCTGGGGTTGGGGTTTCCCACCCCAAATCACCCCAAAATCACAGAAAATCACCCCAAAATCCACCTGAAATCACCCCAAATCCCATTCCTGGCCCTGGCCCTGGCCCTGACCCTGCCACGAAATTTGGGGTCAAGGGGTAAAATCCCATGGGATCCCAAATCCTTCAGGACCCCAAATTCCTTGGGGTCACGTCCCTGCTGCTGTCACCTCTCCCATATGAGGGAAGGAAGGGAATAAAAATATAAAATAAAATAAAAATTAAAATAAAAATATTTAAAAATATATAAAATAAAATAAAATAAAATAATAAATATAAAACAAAATAAAACCAAAAAATATATTTAAAATATACACAATAAAAGAAAAAATTAAAACATATAATAAAATTTAAAATATAATACAATATAAAATTAAAAAAGAAAATGACATAAAGCATAAAATAAAATAAAGAAAAAGCCCCGCAGAGAGGAGAAGAAGGGCCCAGAAAATGAATAAATATTTCAATTTGAGGCGCAATCACGGCGAGTGATTGAAACGGGGAAGAATAATGGCTTTCATTTAGATAAGATACAGAAAATTATTTAGTGAGAAATGAAGAGTGATGAGCCCCATTCAGCGCCAGGCCCGAGCGCCCCCCACGGCGGGAGGGACCACAAAACCGCCCAGAATTACCCCAAATCCCAGCCTGCTCCAGGGTGAAACCCCACGTTTTATAGAGAACCCCATGTTTTACAGAAAAAACCCCACATTTTCCTGAGAACCCCCCACGTTTTCCAAAAAAACACCCCAAATTTTCCATAAAAGCCCCAAATTTTGACCTGGCATTGGGGGCAAGGCTCTTCTGGGAGGTGACGGTGGAGGAATGGAATGGGATTGGGATGGGATGGATTTGGGATGGGATTGATGTGATTGGATTGGGGCGGATTTGGGATGGGATTGGGAGTGATGGGATGGATTTGGGGTGGGTTTGGGGTCACTGGGATTGTCACAGGGATGTGAGCCTTGATCCCAAACTGGAGCCATTGATCCCAAACTGGAAACATCCCAACCAGAGCCATCCTAAACCGGAGCCATTGATCACAAACCAGAGCCATCAATCCCAAACTGGAACCATCCCATCCCAAACTGGAGCTGCCCCATCCCAAACTGGAGCCATCCCATCCCAAATGAACCATCGATCCCAAACCGGAGCCATTGACCCCAAAATGGAACCATCCCAAAACGGACCTGTCCCATCCCAAACAGAGCCATTGATTCCCAACTGGAACCATCCCAAACTGGAGCTGCCCCATTCCAAACTGGAGCCATTGATCCCAAATCAGAGCCATCCCAAACTGGAGCTGCCCCATTCCAAACTGGAGCCATTGATCCCAAATCAGAGCCATTGATCCCAAATCAGAGCCATCCCAAACTGGAGCTGTTCCATCCCAAAATGGAGCCATTGATCCCAAATCAGAGCCATTGATCCCAAATCAGAGCCATCCCAAACTGGAGCTGCCCCATCCCAAACAGAGCCATCAAACTGATACTGGAGCCATTGATCCCAAAATGGACCCGTCCCATCCCAAAATGGACCTGCCCCATCCCAAACTGGAGCTGTCCCATCCCAAAACGGAGCCACCAATCCCAAACTGGATCCTTCCCATCCAAAACTGGAACTGCCCCATCCCAAACTGGAACCATCCTAACCTGGAACTGCCCCACCCCAAACTGGAGCCATTGATCCCAAACTGGAGCCATTGAACCCAAAATGGAACCATCCCAAGACAGACTTGTCCCATCCCAAACTGGAACCATCCCAAACAGAGCCATCGGTCCCAAATGAGCCATCAATCCCAAACTGGAACCATCCCAAAATGGAGCTGTCCCATTCCAAACTGGAGCCATTGATCCCAAAATGGAACCATCCCATCCCAAACAGAATTGTCCCGTCCCAAACAGAGCCATTGATCCCAAACCGGAGCCCTTGATCCCAAACTGGAGCCATTGATCCCAAACCGGAGCCATTGACACCAAACTGGAGCCATTGATCCCAAACCGGAGCCCTTGATCCCAAACTGGAGCCATTGACACCAAACTGGAGCCATTGATCCCAAACAGAACCATCCCGTCCCAAACAGAACCATCCCGTCCAAACTGGAGCTGTCCCATCCCAAAACGGAGCCACCAATCCCAAACCGGATCCCTGCCATCCTAAACTGGAACCGTCCCGCCCCAAACCGGAGCCGTTTCACCCCAAACCGGGAACATCCCACTCCACGCCGGGGCCATCCCACCCCAAACTGGGACCAGCCCATCCCAAAGCGGGTCCCTCCCGCCCCAAACCGGGACCGTCCCGCCCCGCACCGGAGTCCACCCATCCTAAACCAGAGCCATCCCAAACCGGGTCCATCCCATCCCAAATCGGATCCTTCCCGCCCCACACCGGAGCCGTTTCACCCCACACCGGAGCCATCCCATCCCACACCGGAGCCGTTTCACCCCACACCGGAGCCACTGAATCCCAAACCAGATCTCTCCCATCTCAAACCGGATCCCTCCCGCCCCACACCGGGGCCGTTCCTCCCCGTTTCACCGGGACCGTTTCCCCCCGTTCCACCGGTTCCCTCCCGCCCCACACCGGGGCCGTTTCTCCCCGTTTCACCGGGACCGTTTCCCCCCGTTCCCCCGGTCCCTCCCGCCCCACACCGGGGCCGTTTCTCCCCGTTTCACCGGGACCGTTTCCCCCCGTTCCCCCGGTCCCTCCCGCCGCTCCCCGCGTGGCCCCGGGCGGCAGCGCGGCCGCTTTTGTTCCCGGGGGACGCAGAGCCCCCGGCGCTGCCCCGGAGCTGCCCCGGCCCCGCGGGGGTCCCGGGGGTCCCGGAGCTGCCCCGGGGGTCGCGGCCCCACCGGCGCCTTCCTCCCGCTCCTCTCAATCCCCCGCGCTCCAGGCGCGTTTTTTGGTTTTATTTTTGGGGCTTTTTTTTTTTTTTTTTGGTTTTTCCTTTTTTTACCTTTCCCTTCCCCTCTCTCCTCTCGGCATCTTAGCAACGCCGCCCCCTTAATTAAAAATTAGATTGGATTTTGCAGCTGGGAAGCGCCGGAGGCCGCGCTGGGGCAGAGCCCGGCCCCGGCCCCCCCCCCCCAAAATTCCTGGGGCGATGGGGGCGCCCCCTCCCCTCCCCCCGAGGGTTTTTGGGGGGTTTTGGGGACCCCCAGCCCCCCCCCCCGGCTTTTCCTCAGCGTGACCTTGGCACAGCAGCTCCCCCCGTGCCTCAGTTTCCCCCGGGAGGGTTTTGGGGGGTCCCGGGGGGGGGGGGGGTCGGGATGTTCCCCACCCCGAGAGGCGGCTCTGGAGGGGGTGGGGGTGGGAAAAGGGGGGGGAAAAGGGGGGAAAATGTGGGAAAAGGGGGGTCCGGGCTCCCCCAGCCCCTTCCCCAAGCAATGCCGGGATTGGGGTCCTGGGGTGCCCCCGGAGGCGGCCCCTGCGCTCCCCACGGACGGACGGACGGACGGACGGACGGACACACGGACAGACCCCCCCAGGCCGGGTCAAGCCCCCCCATCACCCTCAGCCCTGACCCCCCCCCAGCCCCTCCCGGGGATCCCGTTTGACCCCAGGGCCCCCGAACCCCCCGAACCGGGACCGGGACCGGGACCCACATGGGGGGGGAGGGCAAAACCTCGGTCCCGGGGCTCCAACAGGACCGGAACCGGGGGAACGGAGCGGCGCCGGGGAGGCAGAACCGGGCCCGGTTCCGTCGGGACAGCCCCGGTACCGGAGGGGGGTCCAGGAGAACCGGGCCCGGTTCCATCAGGAGCCCCCGGTACCCAGGGGGGGTGCACGAGGAGCAGTCCCGGGACCGAGGAGAACCGAGCCCGGTCCCACCGGGATCCCCCCGGTACCGAACGGGGGATCCACGAGAACCAGCCCGGGGGTTCGGGCGAACCGGGCCCGGTCCCACCGCGATTCCCCGGTACCGAACGAGGGATCCACGAGAACCAGCCCTGGGGGGTTCGGGAGAACCGGGCCCGGTCCCACCGCGATCCCCCGGTACCGGGAATCCACGCGAACCCACGGCGGGATTTGGTCAAACCGGGCCCGGCATTGAGCAGAACCGGCCGCGATTCCATCCGAACCCTCCGGTACCGCCGGCGCCGAGCGCGGGCCCGCCAGCCCCGCCAGAACCCCGCGGGACCCCTCGGAACCGCCGGTACCGGCCGGAGCCGGCTCTCATCCCTCCGGGAACGGGCGGCGCGAGCGGGGCTGGAGCGCTGCCCGCGGAGTTGGGAACGGCGCTCCGGGGCGGCCGCGCTGCCCGCTCCCGGTGCCCCCGAGCCGCCCGCTCCCGGCGCCCCCGGCGCGGCGCCCACCTTGCCCGCGGGTCCCGGCGAGAGTCAGCAGGCACAGGAGCAGGATCCGCATCTCCCGTCCCGTGGCGGCGGCCGCGCTCCGGGGCCGGGCCCGCCGGGGGGCTCCGCTTCGGGGGCTCCGCTCCGCGATCGCCGCCCCGCTCGGCCCCGCGCCGCCCCCCGAGCCGAGCCGAGCCGAGCCGAGCCGAGCCGAGCCGAGCCGAGCCTGGCCCGGCCGGGCCGGCGCCGGGCAGGGGCCGGGAAGGGCCACGGAGCTCCGGCGGCTCCGCTGCGAGCCCCGAGCGAGAGCGGCGGCGGCGGGGGCGGGGCGGGGGGCGGAGGGGGCGCCGGGAGGGGGAGCGGGAGCGGCGGCGGCGGGGGGGGGCGGGAGGAGGAGGAGGAGGAGGAGGAGGAGGGAAAGGAGGGAGGGGGAGAGCGGGGACGTGCGCGCGTGTCACGCGTGGGGCTGCGCGGGGGAGCGCGGGGTTTGGGGCGGGAGAGCGGGATTCGAAGGGAATTTGGGGTGTGCGAGAGGGATTTGGGGCGGGAGAGCGGGGTTTGGGGAGTAAATGTGCGTGGTTTGGGGTGAACAATGGGGATTTGGGGCGTGCGAGCGGGATTTGGGGCCGGAGAGCGGGACTGGGACGAGAGAGGGGGATTGGAAGGGGATTTGGGGCGTGCGAGAGGGATTTGGGGCGGGAGAGGGGGATTCGAAGGGAATTTGGGGTGTGCGAGAGGGATTTGGGGCGGGAGAGCGGGGTTTGGGGCGGGAAGGAGGGATTTGGGGAGTAAATGTGAGGTTTGGGGTGTCCGAGAGGGATTTGGGGCTGGAGAGGGGGATTCGAAGGAGATTTGGGGCGGGAAGGGGGGATTTGGGGAGTAAATGTGAGGTTTGGGGTGTGCGAGAGGGATTTGGGGCGGGAGAGGGGGATTCGAAGGGAATTTGGGGTGTGAGAGACGGATTTGGGGAGGCAGAGGGGGATTTTGGTATGGGAGAGGGTGATTTGGGGTGTACGAGATGCACTTGGGGCCAGAGAGCGGGATTTTGGGGTGGGAGAGCAGGGTTTGGGGCGGGAGAGGGGGGATTTGGGGTGTGGCAGTGGGTTTTGGGGTGTAAATGTTTGGTTTGGGGGTGTGCACACGTGTTTTGGGGTGTAAACGTGTGGTGTTTTGGGGGTAAATGTGTATTTTGGGGGGTAAACGTATGTTTTGGGGTTTCCACACACACGTTTGGGGTGGAAATGTGTGTTTTGGGGGGTAAATGTGTGTTTTGGGAGGTAAATGTGTGTTTCGGGGTGTGCACAGCTGTCTGTGTGTTTTGGGGTGTTCGTGCACCCCTGTTCTCACACCTCGCCCATGTTTGCACACGTGTCGGGTGCACATCTGCCTTTTGGGGCTCACATCTGCATTTTGGGGCTCACATCTGCCTTTTGGGGCTCACATCTGCATTTTGGGGGTCACCTCTGCATTTCGGGGCTGTGCTCCCCTGTGTGCACACCTGGCCCAGCCCGGGACCCCCGGGCACACCTGGCTGTGCCCACCTGGCGCTGCCGGCGCGCACATCTGGCCCGGCCCGCGCACATCTGGCCCCGCGCGTGTCTCCCTCCTGTGTGTGTGTGTGCCCACACCCGCGTGCGTGGGAGCTCCTCCATTTCCCGGGATTCTTCTTTTCCTCAGGGCTGGAATTTTTTTTTTTTTACTCTTTTTTTGAGCTTTTGCTTTTTTCTCCCTCTCTCCTCCTTTTTTTTTTTTTTTTTCCCCTTTAATCTTAAATAGAATTTTCTTTTTTTTTAAATTTTTTTTTTCTCCCGCCTGGAGGGATTTGGAGGAAACCTGGGAAAAACGGAGCTGGGCCAAGGGGGTCGGGGAGCACGGGGACCAGAGGCCGCCCAGCCCCTCCTTCTCCTTACCAGAGTTTTTTCCATGGAAAACGCAATTTTTTTCCCATTTTTTCCCTTTCTCCCGGGGATTTCCAAGCTTTTTTTTCCCTTTCCTGGCAGCGATCCCGGGCCTTGTCCCATACCGGGACACACCAGGGGCTCCCTCCTTTTTCCATGGATCCCCCAGCCCAGGAATTCCCAGATTCCAGGAGGAACCAGAAGATTCCAGTTCCAAGGCGCCCGAGCTGGGCCGCAGCAAAAAGGGGTGAAAAAAAAATCGGATTTTTGTTAAAACCGATCACGCGAGCTGGGACGGCGCTCCCGGACACCGCCAGGCCCGTGCGGATTTTGGGGTTTTTTGGGGTTTTCTCCCGAATCGGCCCGAATTCTCCGCTCGGTGCCGGAGGGTCCCGAGAGCGGGGGAGGCCCCGGAGGTGGCAGGAATTTGAGGAGGAGGAGGAGGAGGAGCCGGGAATTCGCTGACGGGCCGGGAAAAGCCGCAGTGTCCACACTCGGGAGCCGGGCAGGGGCACCGGGGGGACGGGAGAGGCAGCGGGGACCCCAAAATCTGGGAGGGCGAGGAGGAGGAGGAGGAGGCGTCAGGGCCTGGACAGCTTGGCTGCAGCTTTAACCCGGAGGTTGGTCCGTTATCCTGGAGTTTGGTTTGTTATCCTGGGTTTTTGGTCTGTTATCCTGGAGTTTCATTTGTTATCCTGGAGTTTGCTCAATTATCCCAGAGTTTGATCTGTTATCCTGGTGTTTGGGCCATTATCCCGGGTTCTGTCTGCTATTCTGGTGTTTGGGCCATAATCCCAATGTTTGGCTCGTTATCCCGGTGTTTGGTCCATAATCCCAGTTTTGGGCCATTTGCCCAGTATTTGGTCGATTATCCCGGTGTTTGCTGTGTTATCCTGGGGTTTGATCCATTATCCCGGAGTTCAGTCTTTTATCCCAATGTTTGGTCTGTTATCCCAGAGTTTGACCCATAATCCCAATGTTTGGCTCATTATTCCAGTTTTGGGCCATTTTCCCAGTATTTGGTCCATTATCCCGGTGTTTGCTCCGTTGTCCTGGGGTTTGGTCCATTATCCCAATGTTTGGCCCATTATTCCAGTTCTGGGTCCATTTTTCCCAGTATTTGGTCCATTATCCCGGTGTTTGGCCCATTATCCCCGCCTTGGCTCCCAAATCCCATCACTGGATCCCAAATCCCAGCCTTGGATCACAAATCCCAGCCTTGGATCCCAAATTCTGACATTGGGAAGTGTCCCCCAGCCCAAAATTGGGGATCCCCAATTGGGAATTTCTCCCCAGTCCCAAAATCCCGGAGCAGCTGGGAGGGCATGGGCCCAGAAGAGACAGACCCAGGACTGACACCCCAAATTCTGGGATGGGCGCCTGGAATTCAGGATTGGCACCCAAATTCTGGGATGGGCACCCCAAATTCTGGGATGGGCACCTGGAATTCCGAGATTGGCACCCTGAATTCGGGATTGTGACCCTGAATTCCGGGACTGGCACCGTGAGCTCCGGGCCTGGCACTGGCCCCGCGTTCCTCGCGCCGCGGCGCCAGGAGCAGATGGGGTCTCCGCTGGGCCGTGAAATCCCAATCTGTGCCGGAATTCCCGGGATATCCATCCTCAGCTCGGGGCTGTGAAATCCCAATCTGTGCCAGAATTCCCGGGATATCCATCCTCAGCCCGGGGCTGTGAAATCCCAATTTGTGCCAGAATTCCTGGGATATCCATCCGGGGCCGTGAAATCCCAATCTGTGCCGGAATTCCCAGGATATCCCAATCTGTGCTGGAATTCCTGGGATATCCATCCGGGGCCGTGAAATCCCAATCTGTGCCGGAATTCCCGGGATATCCATCCGGGGCCGTGAAATCCCAATCTGTGCCGGAATTCCCGGGATATCCATCCAGAGCCCGCGGCTCCTGGCCGATCCCAGAGCCGGCTTCACCCATTCCCGGTGCCCGGAAATGTTTGGGATGGACCAGGAGGATCCTTGGGGTGGATGGGGAAAATATTTGGGTGGGCGAGGAAGATCTTTGGGATGGCCAAAAGGATCTTTGGGGTGGATGAGGAAAATATTTGGGGTGACCAAAAAGATTTTTGGGGTGGCCAAGGAAGATATTTGGGATGGATGAGGAAGATTCTTGGGATGAATGCGGGAAAGGTTTGGGGTGGCCAAGGAGGATCTTTGGGGTGGATGAGGAAAATATTGGGATGGACCAGGAAGATCCTTGGGATGGATGAGGAAGATATTTGGGATGGCCAAGGAGGATCTTTGGGGTGGCCAAAGGATTTTTGGGGTGGCCAAAGGGATCTTTGGGGTGGCCAAGGAAAACCATCCTGGTCAGCCCCAGGACGTCCCTCGGGATTCCCTGGGTAGCTGCTGTCCTGCAATTGGGATAAAAAGGAGAAATTTCACCATGTCCATGGATTTTTATATTTTGGGAAGCGTTTCCACAGGGGAAACGAGCTGCCAGGCCGGGGGCTCCAGCCCTTCCCATCAAAATGTGCTCTTTATGATCCCTTTTTAAATACCTTTCATTTTTTTTTTCCCCCCAGAAATCAATTCCCAAATCCCTCCCTCCATCCCGCGGGAATTATCTCCCTGCCGGGGATTTGCAGGAATTCCATTTCCCAGGAAAAGCCACTCCAGCCCCAAAATAACTCCTGAGCTCCGCGGGGATCGCGGCCAAACCCCGGCACTGGGCAAGGGCTGGGGGGGACTGGGGGGCACTGGGGGGTACTGGGGGGCACTGAGAGGTGCTGGGGGACACTGGGGGACACTGGGGGGGCACTGAGAGGTGCTGGGGGACACTGGGGGACACTGGGGGGCACTGGGAGATACTGGGGGGCACTGAGAGGTGCCGGGGGACATTGAGGGGCACTGGAAGATGCTGGACGAGACTGGGGGACGGGGTGCTGGACACTGGAGGACACTGGGGGGTTCTGGTACATACTGGACACTCGTGGTCACTAGTGGTCATCGGTGGGTGCTGGACACTGGTGGACACTGGTCACTCTCTGCTGGTCACTGCTGGACACTGGTTGTCACTGCGGGTGCTGGACACTGGTGGGAGCTGGACACTGGTGGACACTCGGGGGTGCTGGTGGACCCTGGTCACTGTGGGTGCTGGACATTGGTGATCACTGTGGTACCTGGGGGTCATTGCTAGGTGCTGGACACTGGTTGTCACTGTGGGTGCTGGACACTGGTGGACACTGGGGGTGCTGGTGGACCCTGGTCACTGTGGGTGCTGGACACTGGTGGACACTGGGGGTGCTGGACACTGGTGGACACTGGTCCTCTGTTTGCTGGTCACTGCTGGACACTGGTCACTGTGAGTGCTGGACACTGGTGGTCACTGGTGGTCACTGGTCACTGTGAGTGCTGGACACTGGTGGTCACTGCTGCACACTGGTCACCATGAGTGCTGGACACTGGTGGTCACTGCTGCACACTGGTCACCGTGAGTGCTGGACACTGGTGGTCACTGGTGGTCACTGGTGCCCCATCATTCCCACTCCCACCCCATCCCATCCCCCCATCCCAGAGCTCCTCCTCAGCCTGATCCCGAGCCAGGGTGAAATCCCCAATCCCAAATCCCCAGTCCCAAATCCCCAATCCCAAATCCCCAGACAGCTCCTGGCCCCAATCCCGGCTGCTCCGGTGATCCCGGCACTCCCGGTCCTGCGGAGCTCCCTGGGTGCCGCCAGTGGGGCCCTCCGTGCCTCAGTTTCCCCAGCTCCAACCTGAATCCTGCTGCCCTGTGGCCAAGGGGTCTCTGAATTCCAGAACCCCAGAATACTGGAATCCCAGAATCACAAAATCCCAGAACCTCAGAAACCCAGAACTCCAGAGTTCCAGAACGCCAAACTACCAGAATTCCGAAATCCCGGATCCAAGAATCCCAGAATCTCAGAATCCCAGAATCCCAGAACTCCAGAACACCAGGAATCCAGAATCCTGGAAGCCCAGAATTCTTGAATTCCTGAGCCCCAAAATCCCAGAATTCCAGAATCCCAGGATCCAAGAATCCAAAGATCCCAGGAACCCAGAATTCCGGAATCCCAGCAAGCCTGACTTCCAGAACCTCAGGAATCCAGAAACCTGGAATCTCAGAATCTCAGAATTCCTGAATTCCAGAACCCCAGGATCCCATAATTCCAGAATCCAAGGATCCCACAATTCCAGAACCTCAGGAATCCAGAATCCTGGAACCCCAGAACTCCTGAATTCCAGGGCCCCAAAATCCCAGAATTCCAAAATCCCAGGACCCCAAAACCCCAGGATCCCATAGTTAAAGGATCCCACAATTCCAGAATCCCAGAATTTACGAGGTTGGAAAAGCCCACCAAGCCCAACCAGAATTCCAGGAACTCCTGGGACCTCTCCCAGGGCGGCCCCTCCAACCCCCCTGAGACCCTTCCCACAAAATTTGGGAATTTTGTGCCACAATTCCCTAAATTGCTCTCCAGAGTCAGGAATTCCTCCGAAATCCCCTGAAATTCTGGAATTCTGGGATTTTGGAGAGAAAATTTAGGAATTGTGGCACAAAAAGGGACACAAAGCCCCTTTGTGGAGCAGCTCCGGGGTGTGGCTGTGCCTCGGGATGTTCCTCCCCTCCATTCCCTAATTAATCCCTGATTAATCCCCTAATTAATTCCCTAATTCCCCAAATCTCCCGCCTTTGTCTGGGGCTTTGTTCTGGGGACAGAGGGGGCACCCCGGGGGACATCTGCCACCGCCACCGGGATTAGGGCACGCCCTCATCACCAATAATCAATCGAAATTAATTAATTAATTAATGAAACCGCCTTAATGAATCCCCGGATCGACAATTAACCCGAACATCCCTGGCGGGGTGGACGGAGCCGTCCCAGACTGGAAAAATTTGGATTTCCGCCCCCCCCCCATCCCCCATCAAACCCCTCCAAGTTTGGAATTCGCGTTTTCCAAAATCCCTTCCCAAAATTCCCATTCTGGAATCCTGGAATTCTGGGATTTTTGGGGTTCTGGCATCCTGGGATTCTGGGATTTTGTGGGTCCAGAATTCTGGGATTCTGGCATTCAGGAATTTTGGGATTTTTGGGTTCTGGGATTCTGGGATTTTGTGGTTCTGGGTCCCGGGATCTTTGGATTCTTGGATCCTGGGATTCTGGAATTCTGAAATCTTGGCGTTCAAAAATCCATGAATCCTGGAATTCTGAGATTCTGGGATTTTGGGGTTCCAGAATTCCAGAATTCTGATATTCAGGAATTCTGGGATTCTGAGATTTCGTGGTTCTGGGGTCCGGGGATCTTTGGGTTCTTGGATTTTGGGATTCTGGAATTCTGGGATTTTGGTGTTCCAAAATTCAGGAATTCTGGGATGTGGGGTTCTGGATTTCAGGAATTCTGGAATTCTGGATTTTCGGCTTCTGGAATTCTGGGATTTTGGGATTCCGGAATTCTGAGATTCTGAGATTTCATGATTCTGGGGTCCGGGGATCTTTGAGTTCTTGGATCTCGGGATTCTGGAATTCTGGGATTCTGGGATTTTGGTGTTCTGGAATTCAGGAATTCTGGGATTTGGGATTCTGGAATTCTGGGATTCTGGGATTTTGCTGTTCCGGAATTCTGGGATTTTGGGATTCTGGAGTTCAGGAATTCTGGGATTTTGGGGTCCCATCCCGACCCTTTTCCCAGCCCGGACACGGCTCCAGGATTTTATTTGGGGCTGGGGGAGGCGCAGCCGGGTCCCGGTTCCTCTGTTCCCCGGAGGGATTCGGGATTTTGGGGGGCGGTTCGGGGACCCCCCGGCCGCCCGCGGTCTCCTGCTGCCACCTCCCGGCCCCGGGATCGAACGGAATTCCCGGGAATTTCGCTCCCTGCCGGCTCGGGAGGGCGGGATGGGGCTGCAAATCCCATAAAAACCGCGAGTCCAGAAAGCGGGGAGGGTTTGGGGCTGGAACGGGGATTTTGGGGCTGAAACGGGGAGGATTTTGGGACTAGAATGATGAGAATTTGGGGGCTGGAATTAGATGGATTTTGGAGGTGGAACGGGATGGATTTTGGAGGTGGAACGGGCTGGATTTTGGGGTTGGAACGAGAAGGATTTTTTGGGGATGGAACTGGGAGGATTTTGGGGCTGGAACAGGATGGATTTTGGGGTTGGAACCGGGAGGATTTTGAGGTTGAAACCGGGAAGATTTTGGGGTTGGAACCGGGAAGATTTTGGGGTTGAAACCGGGAGGATTTTGGGGTTGAAACCGGGAGGATTTTGGGGTTGAAACCGGGAGGATTTTGGAGTTGGAACCGGGAGGATTTTGGGGTTGGAACGAGAAGGATTTTTTTGGAGTTGGAACAGGGATTTTGAGATTGGAAAGTTCATTTTGGGGTTGGATATTCCTCCCCAAAGCTCCCGACCCTGCGGCTGCACGGCTGCCGGAGCTGGGGACAGCGGAGCCACCGCGATGTCCCCAAGCGTCCCCGGCGCTCGCTGCAAAGGGAAAGCAAAACCCCCCAAAACACCCCAAAATTGCCCTCCCGGGGCGACTCAAATCAGTTCCCTGCGAGCTTTGGGGCTGAGAGCGCCGCGCTCCGGACACGTCCTTGTCCCATCTGCCACAGGGGCGGCCGCAGGAGGAGGAGGAGGAAGGAAGGAGCCGGGGCAGAGGAAGGAGCAGGAAGGAGCCGGGGCAGAGGAAGTCCCCGGCGGGCGCTCGCAGCCCCGAGGGGTCCCCGCTCCGCTCCGCGATGTCCCCGCTCGGGGGTCGCCGCTGTCCCCCCGCGCTGCTGGCGCTGCTGCTGGGCCTGGCCGGGAGCCGAGGTGAGGAGGGGGCGCGGGGGACCGGGGGGGCTGCGGGAATTGGGGAATTGCTGCGGGGATTGGGGAATTGCTGCGGGGATTGGGGAATTGCTGCGGGGATTGGGGAATTGCTGCGGGAGATTCGGGAATTGCTGCGGGGAAAAGCCGGAGCGGCGCTCGGGGGGATGGAGAGGGGCTGGCTGCGGCTTTGGGGGGATTCTCCTCGCTCCTCTCAAACCCCCATTGTCCGGGCAGAGCCGAGCCGGGCCGGGCCGTGACGCGGGGCCGGTTCCCCTTCCTGGGCAGCGTTTCGGATGTGGACTTTGCCTGAAAGTCACGACTTCTCTGTTCCCACAGTTTCTGAACCGCGGAGCCGGGACCTTTCCCCGTTCCCAAACTCTGATCCCTCTGCCGAACCAGCCCCGTTCGCTCTCCCGGGGTTTTGGGGCAGCTGGGGGTGACCCAGGGTCTTTTTTCCCCTGAAAGCGGTGATTTTGGGGTGTGGGGAGCAGAAAACCAGCGGGATTTGGGGGATGGATTGACCGTGGAGCATCTCCAGGTGCCTGGAGCATCTCCTGGCCACACCTTGGCAGATTTTGGTGTCATTTTCCTGACAGCTCCAGGGTTCGCAGAATCCCAGGATTTTTGAGGCTGGAAAAGAGCTCCGAGGTCACCAGGCTGGCACCAACCCCCTCCTGGTCCCTCCAAAGTTCCAGAGATTCCCCGAATACCTCCAAGGATGGAGATCCAACCCTCCCCGAGCCCCTTCCACGGCCTTTTCACTTTTCCAGGCAGAATTTTCCCCAAAATTTCCAGCCCTGGTCCTGCCCCATTCCCGGGGATCAGATCCTAAATCCCCCCTGGGATCAGACCCCAAATCCCCCCTGGCAGACCCCAAATCCCCCCTGGACCCCCCTTTCTCCAGGCTGACCCCCTGAACCCCCCTGGCAGCTCCGGAGCATCAGGAAAAGACAATTCCTGAGTCCTGCAGGAATTCGGGCACCTGGAGCAGGGGGAAATCCCTTCCCAATCGCTCCCGCTGCCCCAGGGAAGGATTTCCTGCATTTCCCGAATTTTCCGAATTTCCCGAGCCCCGGGGGTGCCCCCGCACCTGCAGCTCTGCCCTGGAGCTCCCAGAAAAACTCTGGATGCAGAAAAACCCCCGGGATGGCTGGGATCCGCTCAGGAGGGTGGAAAGGGGGGATTTAGGGCGGATTTTGGGCGGATTTAGGGCAGATTTAGGGGAGCTGGGCCGTGCACAGGAGCCCCCCAGAGCCGCCCTGACCACACGGGGCCGCAGGAAGCGCCGTCGGCCCTCCGGATGTTCCGCGGGTTTTATTTTGGGGGCCTCCGGCATCCGGGGCTGCTCTGAGGAGAGAAAACCGAAATTGAGGGGAGAGGGGGCTGGGGGGGGGAAATTCACCGGGGTTGGGGAGGGGGAACGGGCGCTGGGAGGGTGTGGGGAGAGGGGAACCCATGGAAGGGGGAACGGACCCTGACCAGTGTGGGATAATGGAAATTTGGGATGGGGAATGGACACAGAACCAGTTTGGGATAATGGGGAGAGAGAGGAACCCATGGAAGGGGGAACGGACCCTGACCAGTGTGGGAAACTGAGAGAAGAGGGGAAATTTGGGATAAAAAAGGGAACTTGACCAGTTTGGGATAATGAAAATTTGGGATGGGATGGGGAATGGACGCAGAACCAGGTTGGGATAATGGGGAGAAAATGGAACTTTTGGGATGAGGAATGGACACAGAACCAGTTTGGGATAACAGGGAGAGGGGAACCCATGGAAAGGGCAACGGACCCTGACCACTGTGGGAAACTGAGAAAAGACGGGAAATTTGGGATAAAAAAGGGAACTTGACCAGTTTGGGATAATGGGGAGAGAGAGGAACCCATGGAAAGGGGAATGGATCTTGATCAGTCTGGGATAATGGAAATTTGGGATGGGGAATGGACACAGAGCCAGTTTGGGATAATGGGGAGAGAGGGGAAATTTTGGAACGGGGATGGGGAATGGACATAGAATCAGTCTGGAATAATGTGGAGAAAATTGAACTTTTGGGATGGGGAATAGACACAGAACCAATCTGGGAAAACGGGGAGAGAGGGAAATTTGGGATAAGAAATGGACCTTGACTAGTCTGGGAAAATGAGGAGAAAATTGAACTTTTGGGATGGGGAATGGACACTTGGCCAGTTTGGGATAATGAGGAGAGAGGGGAAATTTGGGAATGGGGAATGGACACACAACTTGTTTGGGAAAACGGGGAGAGAAGGGAAATTTTGGGAACGAGATGGGGAATAGACAGAACCAGTTTGGGATAATGGGGAGAGGGGAAATTTGGGGTGGGGAATGGACACAGAACCAGTTTGGGACAATGTGGAGAAAATTGAAATTTTGGGATGGGGAATAGATGCAGAACCAATTTGCGATAATGGGGAGAGAAGGGAAATTTGGGGAATGGGATGGGAAACAGATGCAAAACCAGTTTGGCGTGTGTGGAGAAAATGGAATTTTTGGGATGGGGACGGGGAATGGGCCCTGGGGCCAGGAGTGGACGCTGCAGGTGCGGCCCAGGGGTGGCCCCAGCAGTGACCGTGTCACCTCCAGACTGCAGAGCCCCTCCTGGTGTCACAGCCTCACTGGGGCTCCCCTGGCTCTGGTTTAGGATCCCCGGAATGCCAAAATCCGGCTGTGTCCCGCCCCGTGACCGCGGGAGCATCGCTGTGCCTGGTGCCGGAGAAACCCCCGCGGGAGTGGACAGAGATGCAGTGGAAATGGTACATTAATTCAGGAGAGCGGCAGAAGATCCTGACAGCCCGCAGGGATGGAAGTGTCTCCTATCCCAGAGGTCCTTTCCATGGGAGAGTGAAATTCCATCCAGGAAACCTCTCCCTGTGCATCTTCCCGGTTCGCAGGGAGGATAACGGGGTCTATTGGGCCGAGTTTGAGAATTCGCGAGTGATTCCATCCCGGTGCATCCGAGTGTCCGTGTGGGGTGAGTGGCTGGGTCCTTGTGTCCTTCTGTCCCTCTTTCCCCATGTCCCCCTGTCCCTGTGTCCTCTGTCCCCTCTCACCCCGCTGTCCCCGCAGACCCCGTCCCGCAGCCGGAGCTGAAATCCCAAATCCTGCAGCGGGATCGGGGCCGGTGCCACCTGTCCCTGCTCTGCTCCAGCCCCGGGAACGTCTCCTACAGCTGGGCCTGTGCCGAGGATGGCCCGGAGCCGGTCCCGGGGCAGATCCCGGGGCAGATCCCGGGGCAGATCCCGGGCAGCTCCTCCCGGCTGCTCCGGAGCCTCCCCGAGGGCGCGGATCCCCAAATCTGCCTCTGCAACGTCAGCAACCCCGCGGGGTGGAGCGCGGCCCGCGCCGCCCTCACCTGCCCAGGTGAGCTCCCCATGGGACCGGGGTGCGGCTGAGCATGCCGGGGTTTACAGGCCATAAATGGGGATAAATGGGGGAAAATACTAGGTAAAAATCGTTTATGGAGGTGGAAAATACTGGGTAAAAGCCTGCTGGAATATACTAGGTGAAAACGGAAAATATGGAAAATATTAGCTGGAAAATATTAGGTAAAAACCTGCTGAAATATATTAGGTGAAAATCGAAAATATGGAAAAGATTAGCTGGAAAATATTGGGTAAAAACATGCTGGGCAATATTAGGTAAAAATAAAAAATATGGAAAATGTTAGGCAAAAACCTGCTGGAAAATATTAGGTAAAAATAGAAAATATGGAAAATGTTAGCTGGAAAATAATAGGTAAAATCTGCTGGAAAATAATAGATAAAAATCAAAAATATGGAAATTATTAGCTGGAAAATCTGCTGGAAAATATTAGGTAGAAATAATGAATAAAGACATAAATTATATAGTTTCTAATTTAATTGTTATGTGTAAGATACGCAATTTTTGTGTATGTGTTCAATGTAAAATCTATACTTATATATATATAAAATAAATTCATAAAATATATACTTACATATATAATGTATACTGTTTATATAGTACACTTATTTATATATAAAATTTATGCTTATTTTTATCTATAGAAATATACTTTATATAGATATAAAATATACTTATTTTTACATATAAAATCCATACTTATTTTCTCATATAGCACACTTATTTATCTGTAAAAAATGGACCTTTATCTGTATAAAATCTACATGTATTTTTATATAAAATATGTAATTATCTATATATATAGATATAATTGTACTTATTATTATTTTTTATACCTACTGAATGTTATTTTTAAAGATGTAATTGTTTACATATAAAACATAAAGGTATTAACCTTTAATCCATATTTTTTTATACATTTTTTTATTCCATATAAGTGAAAAATATAAATTTTTATGATTAAGGGAATCCTGGGATGTTTTGGGTGGGAAGGGACCTCAAACCCCAGCCCGGTTCCAGGATTCCGGGATCCTTTTCCAGAAATTTCAGGGAATTTCAGCCTCTGGACACTGCTGGCCGGGGTCGGGGCCGGGGCCGTGGGGCTGATCCTGCTCCTCGTGGGCTTCTGCTGCTGGTGGAGGAAGAGGAGGAAAAATCCCCGGGAAGGTTTGTCTGGAATGTCGGGGCAGGAACCCGAATTTGGGGGGTCTGACCCCAAACCGGCCCTTGGAACCCCAAAATCTGGGAGTTCTGACCCCAAACTGACCCTTGGAGCCCCAAAATCTGTGAGTTCTGATCCTGCATTTACTCTTGGAACCCGAATTTAGGAATTCTGATCCCAACTGACCCTTGGAACCCCAAATTTTGGAATTCGGACCCCACACTGGCTCTTTGAACCCAAATTTGGGAATTCTGACCCCAAACTCTCGGAACCCCAAAATCTGGGATTTCTGACCCCACACTGACCCTTGGAACCGCAAATTTGGGAATTCAGATCCCAAACTGACCCTTGGAACTCAAATTTGGGAATTCTGACCCCAAACTGACCCTTGGACCCCCAATTTGAGAATTCTGACCCTTGGAACCCAAGTTTGGGAATTCTGACCCCGCAGGGACCCCCAGAACCGCCCCGGAGCAGGCGCTGACCGTCTACGCCACGGTGGGAGAGAAGAAACGCCGCCAGGACCCCGTGAGTGCCGGGATTGTCCCTTCCCACCCCAAATCCGGGAATTTTGGGGTCGGACAAACCCCCCAAGGTCACCGAGTCCGCCCTGGGGCCGACCCCAGCCTGGTCACTCGGCGTCCGGTCACTCCTCGGACACTCCCCGGGCTGGGAACCCAAACCTTGGGCAGTTCCACGGCCTAACCACACTCCCTGTGGGGAAATCCACTCCGGGTGGGAATTTTGGGAGCCCCAAGCTGATACTTTTAACCATTTCTGCCCTTTTTTTGTGTCCCCAGGCCAGGACGGGCGAGGCCACCCAGGAAGGAGCCACCATCTACGCTGTGGTCACTCCCAGGACAGTGGTAGGGTCATTCCCATGGGATCCCCAGGCTGGATCCACTTTTAATCCCAAAATTTCCCGTTTTTTTTATCCCCAAAATTTCCCAGTTTTTATCCCCAAAATTTCCCAATTTTATCCCCAAAATTTCCCATTTTTAATCCCTAAACTTTCCCATTTTTATCCCTGAAATTTCCCAGTTTTTATCCCCAATATTTTCCTTTTTTTTATATCCAAACTTTCCCTTTTTTATCCCTGAAATTTCCCATTTTTTATCCCCAAAATTTCCCATTTTTTGCACATCCTGACCCTTTTTCCCCGCAGGAGCACCCCAGGCACCACGAGGAACCCGTGAATTTCACCATTTACTCCACGGTCCAGTTCGACCACGGGGTGAGGCTGCCCTGGAGTGTCCCCAAGCCTTGGGGACACCAAATCCGTGTCCTCTTGAGGACACCAAATCCGTGCCCCCCGAGGTTTTGGGATCCCGCTTTTTCCAACAGGAATTTTCCCCCTTTTTTCCCCACAGCCTTCATCCATCAAGAGGAAGAGGCTGGACCGATCTTTGGTCTCCACCGCCTACCTGGAGGTAATGGAGAATCCATCGGGTTTTTAGGGATCAAAAGAATCCCCAAAATGCCCCAAAATGTCCCAAATCCCACCCATTTCCTTGCAGGATAACGGGGGTTACAGGCGCTTGGGGTTCCCAAATCCCGCCGACCACCAGCGCCCCTGAAACCCCGGAATTCCCATCCCGGTGGAATTCTCCTCCTGGAAACTCCAGCGGCCACTGGGACCCATGGAATAGAAATATCCAGAAATATCCAGAAATTCGGGGTTTTCCACCCAAGATTCAACCCCCGGCTGCGCCTCGGAGCGAAGATTTGGGGATGGAAAATTCTGGAAGGGATGGATTTGGGATTGGGCAGGCGGGATGGGCAGGGTGGGAATTCTGTGGGGTTTTTAGCGTTTGGAAATTTGAGAATTCTTTATTTTTTATTTTTCTTGATGAAGAGCGTGAAGAGGTTTGGGTTCACCAATCCGAGTTTTTGGCCAACGCACCAATTTTGGGGTGGGTTTGGTGCTGGCGCTCACTTGTTTGCTCGTTTCCCGCTGAGGGATTTTGATTGGGAGGAGGAGGAGGGCAAAAAAAGGCTCAAAACTTTAAAAGGTTATTAAAAAAATCTTTATTTACTGAGCTAAAAATAAAATAATAAGAAAATCACAATAAACCTTTGGATTGCTTATTCCCCAGCCCCTCACCACCGTTTTTTATTTCCCACTGTCAATGTAAAGAGTCCCAAAAGGTGGGACTTTCAGTCAATTTATAAACTCAAAATATCCTTTCTTCATTCTCTTGGGTAGACAAGTCTCTCCTGCCATGCCATGGAGACGTCTCCCCAAGAAACCATTATTTCCTGGCTTTTAATTTTAATTTTAATTTTAATTTCCATGAAACGAACAAAGTCGTGGTTGCATGGTCCGGCCGTGAGGATTTTGGCCGGACAATCTCGGCCTCGTGGTCACTCTGGATTTTGGGGCCACCTCCAATGCTGGCCCCATGGACAGTCCTGGTGGCCCCATGCCAACCTGGCCGCATGGGGCTGGTCAGTAACCCGTCCCCAGGCCGGAGGAAAAAGAGATTTTCTTGGGCTTTGTTGGTTTTTCAAAAATCTGCTTTTCCACAGAGGCGTGGTCAGCTCCTCCCTGTGGTGTCAATCTGCAAACCTAGCAAGATGATTGGCTCTTCGGACCTCGCCAGTGGATTGGCTCCGCCCCACAGGGAACCAACCCCGCAGCTCTCCTCCAGCTAAAAACCTGTCAAGATAAAGTCAGGAGAACCCCAAATATACCCCAAATCCACCCCAAATCAGCCTCAAATCCAGCCTCAAATCCACCCCAAATCAGAACCCCAAATCCACCCCAAATCCACCCAAATCTGCCCAAATCCACCCCACCCTGGCTCTGTCCCCCTCCCAGGTCCCACCTCCTGCTCCTCAGGGCTCCAGGGATGGTTTTCCACGCTCACCTCTGGATTTACAGTAGGCCACGAGGAAAATCGATAAAAGCGACGTGATTTCAACCCCGGCCACGACGCTGATCCTGATCCAGCTGCCGGAGCGGGCGCCTGGGAAAGGAAGAAGATCCCGAAATAAATCTGGCTCTTCCTGGCATTGGGGCAGAGGGGATTTGGCCTCAAATCCCGCCCTGATCCCTCATTCCAGGGGATCTCACCCCAAGGCAGGGCAGAGGCGGCGCTCTCAGGGGATCGGGATCAGCCCATCCCAACCCCAAATCCCAGCTTTTCCTGCTCTCAAGGATCGGGATCAGACCATCCCAACCCCAACATTCCCGCGTTCCTCAGGGGATCCGAATCAGCCCATTGGGATCTGTCCCCAGCTCTCACCTGCGCAGAGCTCCCCAAGGTTGGTGACGGTGACGTTCCTGCTGCTGACGGGGTTCCGTGCCGTGCACGTCACCGGCTCCAGCCCATCCTGGGATGTTTTCTTCACCAACAGCACCACGAAGCTCCCCTCCATGTTCTGATCCCCCACCCTCCAGGTGTAGGAGACGTTCCCGAGGCCGGTGCCGGGCGCGGAGCAGCGCAGGGAGGAGCTGCAGCTCCCATCCAAGCAGTTCTGGTCCTCGCAGGTCACCGTGGGCTCTGCCAGCTCCTCTGCGGTCACAGCGGTGTCACAAACGTCTCATTTAGTGTGAAAAACCCCAAAACAGCACTGAAAGCACCCCCAAAACGGCACTAAAAGCACCTACTGAACACCTGCAGGGTGAAGGTGGATGTTTCATACAGAATGGTTACAGAGTAGGTCCCGGCATCCTCCATCCTCAGCTGGGAGATGGTGAGCGCACGGCCGTTCTCGGAGACAGAAAAACGGGTTTTGAATTCCTCTTTGTGAAATAAGGGTCGAGGAGGATTCTCAAACGCCACAGTCAGTATGGGTTCATTCCCAAAATTCCAGAATGCAGGATTTCCATCTGGGTTGTGGGTGCGGAAGGTCACGGACTTGCCCAGGACCCCAATCACCTCCGTGGGGTCGCTGGCACTCACTGGGGAGAGAAAATGGGGAGAGAACTTGAGATGGGGGTGGGAGCTCAGGGTGGGATGGAGACAGGATGAAGGTGGGCTCAGGGTGGGATGGAGGTGGGACGGAGGTCGGTTGAAGGAGGGTTGAACGGTTCAAGGAATAAGGGTGCGATGAAAAGCTGGAACGAAGGAGGGATCAAGGTGGGATGGAGAGATGAAGGTATGCTGAAGGTGGGCTGGAGGTGGGAGGAAGCTGGAATGAAGGAGTGCTGAGCATGGGCTGGAGATAGGATGAAAGGGGGAAATGAAGGTGGCATGAAAAGCTGGGATCAAGGTGGGACCAAGGATGGATGAAGTTGCAGAACCCAGAGCATGAAGCCCATCAGGGCTGGGGGTGCTTGAGGGCTCATGGAAGGGTCCCTGGGTGAAGGAAGAGCACGAGGGCACCCCCAGGCCGAGCCCGGAGGGGAACTGAAAGGGAAAGGAGAACGAGGAGTTGGAGACAGCCTGGCCCTGGACACTGCCAGGGGTGCGTGGGGCAGCTCCAGCACGGCTTCTCCTGGCTGAGCACTCTCTGTGGCCACAGGGAACGGCCTCTGTGAAACGTGGACTGGCTCCAACAGTTCCATGAACTTCTCATGCTGGGAGCACCAGACCTGATGGGATCTGGAGATTCCAGACTGGATCTCACCACTCCAGGTGGACTCCCACCATTCCAGGTAGGATCTCACCATTCCAGAGGTGAGACCCCTTCCACACTCCTGGACAAGGTCCAGGATCCCTCTGGACCCATCCGTTCCCTTCAGTGGCCATACCATGGTGTGTGACCTTGGCTCACCAATTTGAGGAGGAAGGAGCTGTTCTTGTTATTTTCGCAACTTCCCATTTCCAATGAACCGTGCCACCCCATTTATACCGGGAATGGAGTTCTCCTTCCCAGTTTTCCCAGCAGGGAACTGATCCTGGCCCAGCCCTGAGGTCAGGCTTGGCATCAGCCTCAGCCACCCCTGTGACATGGACAGAGGAGCCCGTGGAAGGAAAAAGCTGCTGGAGGAGATAAACTCGCAGGAATAACGAAACCGAGGGATGGTTCACATGATAAACCCCCCTCAGAGCGGGCAAGGGCTGAACCTTGCCCAATTTCCCTCTTTTCAGCCAAAAAACACCCCAAGATGAGACCCCCAAAACCAGGGAGACAACGTGGAGAGGAGCAGGAACTGAAGGCAGAGCAGGATGTCTGGAGAACATCTGGAGCAGAGGTTGGATCAGAGATGGACACCAGGGATGGACACAGAGATGGACACCAGACATGGGCATTAGAGATGGACCCCAGAGATGGACACTAGAGATGGACACCAGAGATGGACACAGAGATGGACACAGAGATGGGTACCAGAGATGGACACCAGGGATGGGCACAGAGATGGACACCAGAGATGGACACCAGAGATGGACACCAGAGATGGACACAGAGATGGGCACAGAGATGAGCACCAGAGATGGACACAGAGATGGGCATCAGCCCGCTACCAGCAGGAGCTCCACGGCAGCCTTGGATTCCAACACTGGGCACGAACCCACCCCATGGAGCTGCTCTGGTGCTCCCAGCCATCCCTTGAACCCAAAAACCCCAAAAACCCCAAAACCACCCCAAGATCTCCTTCCCAGGGGACCTGGCACTCACTGGTTTGGTGGAGCAGCATGAAGGTGACGAGATGAGGGATCCAAAACACGTCCATGGATGTCCAGAAATTGAGCGGATTTTGGGGCACCAACAGGCAAAAATTCGAGCCAGAAAGAGGAAGAAGAAGGAAGAAGTGCCCTTGTGGCTTTTCAGCATAGAGGTGGAGGGGAGGTGGCTTTGGATGTGGTTTGGGACAAAAATAAAACATCAAGGAGGGACAATTCACGCTCACACGGAAACCTGAGGTGTTTAAAAGAAAACCACTCTGTTTTCAAGGAAAAAGGAGGAAACTCGAGGCGTTTAAAACAGAGCCCAACTCTGTTCCCGAGGAAAGATGAGGGTGGGACCAAGAGTGTCACCGTGGCCGTGTGTGACAAATGACTCAGGTTCTCCATGGGGACCAGCCTGGAGAGCGTTATCCCAGAGAATGTCATGGTGCCCATGGAATTGGTGCCCATGGACTGGGGCCTTCAGGGCATCCCTGAGGAGTGAGGCTGAGCCCAAATCATGGAATGGTTTGGGTGGGAAGGGGCCTTGAAGCTGATCCTGTGGGCAGGGACAGCTCCCACCAGCCCAGGCTGCTCCGAGCCCTGTCCAGCCTGGACTTGGGCACTCCCAGGGATGGAGAATCCATGGAACAACCTCAGTGAGGGAAAGATTGATCCCTGAAATCCCATCTAAACCAGCCCAGGGAATCCTGGAATGGTTTAGGGTGGAAAGGAACTTGAAATCCCAAAAAATCCCACCCCAATTCCATGGGCAGGGTCCTCCCCCTATGCCAGGTGGGTCCAGCCTGGCCTTGGACACTCCCAGGGGTGGGGAATCCATGGAATCACCTGGGACCCTCACAGGGAACAATTCCACCCCAAAATCCCACCCAAATCCCCCCTCCCCATTCCCCCTGACCCCATTCCCCCTTTTCTGGGGAAAATTCTTGGGAAAATTCTCCTTCCATTTGTCCTGAAGCCCCCCCAGGTCCTGCAAGGCCACAGTGAGGTCACCCCAGAACTTCCCCTCTCCAGCTGAACAGCGGAACATTTGGGGCTGGAAACTGCACAGCCCCGTTTTCCCAGGATTTTGGGGCAGCTGGTGGTGACCCGGGGTCTTTTTTCCCCTAAAAGCAGCGATTTTGGGGTGTGGGGAGCAGAAAACCAGCGGGGTTTGGGAGATGGATGGCAGCTCCAGCCCCTCCTCATCCCAAAGGACGAGCGCGGATGCCTCCGTCGGCGCGCTCTAATTTATTCTAACGACCCTCATTTGCATGCCGGGGTTAATTCGCAGCCCTCCAATCGCCCTTCCCGTCCCTCCCCTCTCGGTTTCGGCGTCACCGCAGCCAAGGCGACACCGGAGGGGACGGGGACAGCCCCGGGCCGGCCCCAAGTGGGTCAGGGCGCAGCGGGGGTCGCGGGGGTCCCTTTGTTCCCCTTTGCTCGCAGACCCCCGCCCGTGGGAAGACGCCGAGGGCCGTTTGTCCCCAGCCAGGGGACAGCGAGGGGACAGCGGGGGTGGCCCGAGTGTGGCCGGGCGGGGGAGGGAAGAATCGGGGCTGGAATTGTGGAATAGTGGAAGAGCGGCGACCCCGGGAAATCCCGTGGGGATGGGGGAGAATCCCCGGAGGGAGCTGGGGTCGAGCGCGCCTGGACATCCGGTGGTCATCTGGTGTCCATCTGGTGTCCATCCAGTGGTCATCCAGTGGTCTTCCAAGGATTCCCCTGGGATCGGATCCCAAATCCCCCTGGGTTCAGATCCCAAATACCCCTCTGGAAGATCCCAAATCCCCCTTGGCTGCCCCCAGGCTTTGGGGTCACTCTGGTCACTCACAGTGACCCTTGGGGTCGGTGTCCCATTGACCATCAGGTCATTGGGGTGGTCCTGGATGGATTTGGGGAGATTTGAGGCATTTTGGGGAACCTGGGTAGATTTTAGGGTGATTTTATGGATTTGGGGGGATCTGGGTAAGTTTTGGAGGGGATTTGAGGGACTTTGAGGGGTCCCAGGTGGTTTTTGTTGAGGATTTGATGGATTTGGGGGGTCTGGGTAGCTTTTGTTGAGGATTTGAGGGGCTTTGGGGTCCCTGTGGTGGGGATTTGGGGGATCCATGGGGCGCTGCGTTTCTGTGAGTCTCAGGGGCCGTTCGTAGCGCCCTGATGACCTCATGTCCCACCCCAAACTGCGGCTGTGGGCCCGGAAGAGGAACAGGAACCTCCATCAGGCAGTTTCTCCGCCTGCTTTCAGAACCCCCCCAGCCCCAGGTTTTGGGGAGTCTGGGGGGTTCCAGCCTTGGGGGTCCTTGGGGAGCAGCTGCCCCGTGAGGGGGGTCCCAACTCGAGGGGTGTCCCGCCCTGGGTGCGGCCATGTCCCACCCTGTGAGGTGACGCGGGTGAGGTGACGCGGGTGACAGAAAATGGCGCCAGTGCTGGAGCTGAACCTCATCCACTTCCTCCTCTTCTTCCTCCTCTCCCTCCTCTTCGCCACGCCAGGTACGGGGCTGGATGAGGGGCTGGGGTGGGCACGTGGCTTTGGGGACATTTGGGGACCTTGTGGTGAACCCGCCCAGTCCCCACAAGGTGCCACCACCGGGTCCCTCCAACGGGAGCCACCGCGCCCTGGGGGGATGGACTGTCCCCACATGGAGTCCCAAAAAAATTTTAAATTTTTGGGGATTTGGGGCGGGAAAATTCAAAATTCTGGTCCTGCCCCCTCTTCATGCAAAGGGCTCCAGAAAGGGCGGAGTTATTTCAAGTTTATTTTTAGTATTTGAGTTATTTCCGTTTGGAACGTGTCTGGAATTCCAAGTGGGATGAGACCTGGGGAAGGACGACCAACCCAACTCCACCATCCCCAATTTTTTTTGGCAGCCCGGGCACAAGAACCCCAACCCTCGGAGGTGGCCGGAGCCGTGGGCGGGGTGGCACTTCTGACTCCCCAAACGCCCCAAAATCCCTCAGAATACTCCCAAATCCACTGGCGATGGCAAACCCAGCTGAGGATCGCCATCCTGAAGAGGGGGGAGACGGCCAGTTACCCCCACACCCGCTTTGAGGGACGCCTGGAGCTCATGGAGAACGGCACCCTCAGAATGAGCAACCTGAACCTCGAGGACAGCGGCGAGTTCCGGCTGTACCGGGAGGATGACACGGGCAGGGAGAGCGTCCAGAGGGTCCTGCTGACGGTCTACGGTGAGTCTGGGGACAGGGGATTGTCCCAGGGGGTGTTGGGGACATTGTGATGGCCTGGGGATTGTCCCAGAACTCCAGAGGGTTTGGGGATCGTCCCAGAGTGTCCAGAAAGTTCTGCTGAGCATCTACGGTGAGTCTGGGGACAGGGGATTGTCCCAGAGTGCCACGAAGGGTTTGAGGATTGTCCCAGAGCATCCAGAGGGTCCTGCTGACGGTCTACGGTGAGTCTGGGGACAGGGAATTGTCCCAGGGGGTTCTGGGGACGTTGTGATGGCCTGGGCATTATCTCGGAGCTCCAGGAGGATGTTGTGACATCCTGGGGGTTGTCCCAGAGCCCCACAAGCGGGTTGGGGATGTTGTGACATCCCGGGTGTTGTCCCACTGCCCCACAGGGACACTGTGAGACCCTGGGGTTGTCCAAGAGCCTCATGGGGGCATCGTGACTTCCTGGGGGTTGTCCCAGAGCTCCACAGGGGTTTGGGCACATTGTGGTGTCCTGGGGGATGTCCCACTGCCCCACAGGGACTTTGTGACTTCCTGGTTGTCCAAGAGCCTCATGGGGGCATCGTGACATCTTGGGGGTTGTCTCAGAGCTCCAGGGGGACTTTGTGCCACCCTGGGCACTGTCCCACAGCTCCAGGAGGACCTGGTGCCATCCTGGTTGTCCAAGAACCTCATGAGGACAGTGTGACATCCTGGGGGTGGTCCCAGAGCTCCACAGGGGTTTGGGGACGTTGTGCCACCCTGGGCACTGTCCCAGAGCTCCATGGGGACTCTGCGCCACCCTGGCCTCTCCTGCAGACCTGGTCTCCAAGCCCCGCGTGACGGCCACCCCCAACGGTGACCCCCAGGTGTGCAACAGCACCCTGAACTGCTCCGTGGCCCTCCAAGGGGTCACCTACGAGTGGATCCTGCCCCAGAAGGCCCCGATGAAGCAGGGCCCCATCCTGGAGGTCTCCAACCCCGCGGCGGACACCTACGTGTGCAAGGTCAGCAACCCCGTGTCCTCCAGCAACGCCTCGCTGACCTTGCGGCGGCCCTGCAGCTGGACAGGTACGGCCACGGCCGGACACGGCCCCGGCCAGGGCTGGCCTGGCCTTTGGGGGGTCCCCAGAGGGGTTTGGGGGGGATCTGGGGACTTTCAGAGCGATCCCATGGAACTGTTGGGGTTGGGAAGGAGCTCTGAGGTCGTCGGTCCAATGTGGGGCTGACCCCTCATCCAGGGGGATCTCCAGGGGTTCCTCAGACACCTCCAGGGGTGGACACCACAAACCTCCCTGGGGCTGACCCCATCCAACGTGAGACTGACCCCTTCTGGCCATCCAGAGGGATCTCCAGGGGTTCCTCAGACACCTCCAGGGATGGACACCCCGAACTTCCCTGAGCCCCTTCCAAAGCCTTTTCCACATTTCCAGGAGGAATTTCCCCAAATTTCCCACCCCGAGCCTCCCCTGGCACAGCTCAAGCCCATTCCTCTGTCCTGATTTTTGGATTCCACCCCAAAATTGACTCTGGTGTTGGAAGATCCCTGAACCCCAAAACTGAGCCCAGAGGGGCTCTGGAGATCCCTGAACCTCAAAAATAAACCCATGGTGTATCAGGGGGTCCCTGAACCCCTAAAATCAGTCTGGGAGGGATCAGGGGGTCCCTGCGCCCCCCAGATGATCCCTGGGAGCAGATCCCAGTCCCAAGGTGGGTCCCAGGGCCGGGGGATCCTTTTTCCCTCCTCCTGTGGGTTTGGGGTGGGATTTGGGGACCCTCCTGGAGCTCCTGGATCCCTCCTGGGTTTGGGGTGGGATTTGGGGACCCTCCTGGAGCTCCTGGATCTCTCCTGGGTTTGGGGTGGGATTTGGGGACCCTCCTGGAGCTCCTGGATCCCTCCTGGGTTTGGGGTGGGATTTGGGGACCCTCCTGGAGCTCCTGGATCTGCCTCCAGAAGAATCCTCCTCGTCCTCCATCCACACCACGCACAATGCCCTGCTGGCCCTGGGACACCTCGTCCTCCTCTTCCTCCTGCTCGCCGTGGCTTGAGGACCCCGCGGGCGGCACCTCCGGTCACCTCCTCACCTTCCACCACCACGGGACCAAGGTCCGGATGAAGATCCCAAAATCCTCCGGGCGCGGAAAAACCGCGGGCGCGCGAGGGAACGGAATCAGCGGGATCATCCAGTTTGGGGTTCATCTGGAAATCCTCCTCTTCCTCATCCCCAAATCTGTGGGGAGACCCGACCTGAGCCTTTCCCGGGCTTCCCTGGGATTTTGGGGGTGCCCTCTGCCAGGGAGGTCTTGGGGTTCATTTTGGATTTCCCAAATGTTTGTTTGCACATTAAATTCCATCCTGGACACGACATTTTGTTTTGTTTTGTTTTATTTTATTTTATTTTATTTTATTTTATTTTATTTTATTTTATTTTATTTTATTTTATTTTATTTTATTTTATTTTATTTTATTTTATTTTATTTTATTTTATTTTATTTTATTTTATTTTATTTTATTTTATTTTATTTTATTTTATTTTATTATTTCCCAATTAATTCCATCCTGGACACCACATCTTTGGGATTTTCTGGATTTTTTCCCTGGCCTGGGACATCCCACGGCTCAGGGATGGGAGATGTTTCCCCCCAGCCCCATTTTTGGGGACAAAATCCCTTCTTTTGTCCCCCAGAGCGGGATCTGACTCCGGAGGGTGGGACACGGATCCAGTGGGGTGGGAAGAAACCTCGGGAATGACGGAGATGATCCCTCAGCCTCAAATAAAAAACCTGGAAAAGTCTGGGACAATTCCAGCTCCACCAACCCAGCCCAAAAAAGGGGAAAATTGGGGATTTCACCTCCATAAATCCCAAAAAGTTCCACTTTGGGCAAAAATTCCCAAAGATTCCTTGGGACCATCCAAGGGTCCATGGGGACCTCCTTGGAAAATTCCAGCCCCACCTGAGGAGCGGCTCGGGACAATTCCTGCTCCTTGGGTGATGATTTTGACACCAAAGTTGATTTTTCCAGTGAATTTCCCCCCTTGGAAATATTTTTTTGGGGTCTTGGTCCATTCCCATGTGGAGATTTCGATCTTTTATTCCACTTATAAAATCCAGGATGTCAAAAAAACCTCTGGAAATTAATAAACATTCATTCTGCTGCTGAGTTTCCAGCTAGAAAATTCCGGGATGAGTTGATGGGGAGAAGAACGGATTTGGGATCATTGTTTCCACTTAAAAGAAGTTTTTCCCACCATTTTTCGTTCCTTGTTCCCGAAAATGCTTCCCCAAAGGAATTTTCCTCTGGATGATTTCGCTTCATTAATTTTTCCCTGCCTGATGCCAGCCAATCCCAGGTGGGGAAAACTGTGTTTTCTTGGGGGGGATTTTTTGGCTTTTCTGGACCATTTCCAGGTTGAAAATTTTCCTTTTGGGACCTGGGGGTTGAACTGGTGGAGAAATCCATGGAGAAATCCAGCCTGGCCGTGGGAATTCCAGGTGGGATTTGTGCTCTAAAAACATCCCAAAAAACACCAAAATACCCCCAAAAATCCCCAAACAGCCCCAAACACCCCAAGACCAACGACTTTGCCACGCCAAAATCCTTCCAAGCTCCCATTCCAGAAGTTTCCAGGACTCCACCGCTGTTTTTCCCGGATTAATTCATCTTGCGATTCCCCGTCTGTATTTTTTCTGTAAAAGTCTGATTTTTGAGAAATGGTGGCTTTGGGTTTTTACCTATCAGGTGCTTTCTGAGCAAGGAAGGAGGAGGAGCCTCCCAGGAGGTTCCGGGTGGGTTTTTTTGGGTGGTTTTGGGTTTTTTTTGTCATTCAAAAATCATTTCCCGGCAGCAAAACCTCGGGGAAAACTCTGGGTTGGGCGTCCCTGGAGAGCAGCGGGATGTGATCCAATCCCAGGATTTGGTTTGGGTTAAAATCCTGGAATTTTCATCCCTGGAGGTGTCCATGGAACAGCAAGGTGGGACTTGGTGACATCTTGGATTGTTGGATCCCGGAGCTCTTCTCCAGCCTCAGGGATCCTGGAATTCCCTCTCCATCCACACCCTGAAAATTTGGAAAAGTGGTGAAATTTGGAGAAAGAAAAAGGAAAAAAACCTTGGATTTCAAAGCTTTTCCACCAAAACCAGTCAGGATTTTCCAGCATCAGATCCACAACTGGATTTTCCCAGCCTTTCCCAGCCTTTCCACCAGGAAGGACCATCCCCATCCCCAGCTGATCCCAAATCCACCCAAACCCACCCAGAACGAGGATTTGGCTTCTCCCAGGTGAGTTTTCGGGACCTCCCGTCCCTCTCCTCCTCCTGTGGATCCCATGGAGCTCCAAGCTGGGATTTTCCCCAGAAATCTGGGGATTTCTCACCTTTCAGGGCAGTCCCACCCCTGGGGGATGGAGCAGATGTTGGGATGCTCCAATGAATCTCCCACGTCCCTTAGTGGGGTCGCTTTGGAGCTTCCACCTCTCCAGAGCTGGGAAAACTCCACGAAATTCCTCCAAAACTGGATTTTTCCTCTTTTTTTCAGAGCCGTTTGAGGACCCCTCAGCAGGATGATGGAACTCTGGCGGAAAAACCAAACCCGTTCTCTGCTTCCTTCTGCTTTTTCCTCTTCCATCTCCGGGGCGCGGAGCACAGCCTCCGTGCTTTGAATAATTTCCGAGCGAAGGGGATAAAAGGCAAAGGTTTAGCTCAATCGGCCCCAAAAACAGGAAATGAGAGGGCCGGGGGTGAAGCTCTTCCTGCCAGCACCTGCTCCGAGCCCCGGAACCGCGGAGGCTCCGTGATCCCGGCATGGGCTCCGGGGCTTGGCTCCGGCTGCTCCTCACCCTCGCCGCTCTTGGGGGTATGTGGGGTTTCCTCACTGATTTTTGGGGGTTTGGGTGGTTTTTCATGGATTTTGGGGGTTTTTTTTGGTGGATCTGAAGGGGTTTGGGCCTTTGGGGTGGAGGTGCTCCAGGTGGGATGGGAGGGGTGTCCCCAAAAGTCTCCCAAAGGGAGGAGGGGAGTAAAATGTTATGGGAAAAGTTCAGCGGGAGAAGTGAAGGATTTGGGTGAATTTTAGCAGGTTCTGAGAGCCCTGAGGGATTCATTCAGAGCCAGAGGGAGTTGGGATGTTCCAGAGGGAGATTCCCAGTGGATTGGCTCAGATCCACGGGCTGGGAGATTCTCAAGGAATAAAATCATGGAATGGTTTGGGCTGGAAGGACCTTGAGGATCCCAACCCTTTGCCATGGGACAACTTCCATGAAAATGGGGCCAATCCCTGTTTTTGGGGGGTCTGGAGAGCCAAAATTCCCTCCAGACTTCCAGCCAAAATTCCAGGTTCCACCAGCATGAGGTTGTTTCCCTTTTCCTTTATTCTTCCTTTTTTCTTCCTTTTTTCTTCCATTTTTCTTCCATTTTCCTTCCTTTTTTCTTCCATTTTTCTTCCATTTTTCTTCCATTTTCCTTCCTTTTTTCTTCCATTTTTCTTCAATTTTTCTTCCTTTTTTCTTCCATTTTTCTTCCATTTTTCTTCCCTTTTTCTTCCTTTCCTTTTTCCTTTCCTTTTTGGGCAAAAACCCATGGAAAAAAGGCTTTGGGAAAAGTGGGGGTGGCATAATGGGGTCCCTTCTGCGCTTTTGGGAGCTCCAGATTTGGCTCCTCCTCCTCCTCCTCCTTCTCCTCCTCCTCCTCCTCCTCCTCCTTCTCCTCCTCTCACAATTTCCTACAAAAACAAAATTTGTTTGCCCAGAAATGAGGGAAAATCTGAGTCGAGGAAAATCCAAATCAAGGAAATTCTGAATCATTGGCCTGAAATAAAGAACAACAAAGGGAGTTTGGGGGAAAAATCCTCCCACGGGAATCCCGGGCCGTGGGAGATGAAACCCTTCAATTTTTTTCCAAAAACCCCAACCTGGGACCACCTCAGGCAGAAGGAAAATGTGGGATTTGTACCAGAGCCGGCTCCCAGGTGGCTGCAATTCCCAAAATTCCAGGATGTTTGAAGCTGGGAACGAGACTTCTTTGGATTTGGAGTCTCTCCTTTAGATTTGGGGCCTTTCCCTTTGGATTTGGGGTCTCTCCTTTAGATTTGGGGCCTTTCCCTTTGAATTTGGGGTCTTTCCTTTGGATTTGGGGTCTTTCCCTTTGATTTGGGGTCTCTCCTTTGGATTTGGGGTCTCTCCTTTGGATTTGGGGTCTTTCCCTTTGGATTTAGCATCTCTCCTTTGGATTTGGGGTCTCACCTTTAGATTTAAAGTCTTTCCTTTGGATTTAGGGTCTCACCTTTGGATTTGGGGTCTTTCCCTTTGGATTTGGGGTCTTTCCCTTGGATTTGGGGTCTTTCCCTTCAATTCAGGGTCTCACCTTTGGATTTGAAGCCTTTCCCTGGGATTTGGGGTGTTTCCCTTGGATTTAGTGTCTCTCCTTTGTATTTGGGGTCTCACCTTTAGATTTGAGGTCTCTCCTTTGGATTTGGGGTCTTTTCCTTTGGATTTGGGGTTTCACCTCTGGATTTGGGGTCTCACCTTTGGATCTGGGGGTTTCTGTCTTGGATTTGGGGTTTCACCTCTGGATTTGGGGTCTCTCTCTTGGACCTGGAGGTTTCTCCTGTAGATCTGGGCTCCTGTGTCTCCCCAGGCCGGATCCAGCGCCGCCCCTGCCCCGATCCCAGAGGATCCCTCCGGGATTGGGATGGGGACGATCCCTGCGAGCCCCAACCCTTCTCACTCCCCTCTTCCCAGGGATCAGTGCCCGGGTGACGCAGCTGGGGACTCTGGGGGAACGGACGATCCTGCGGATCCCCCGCAAGCTGTGGGAGCCCACCAAAGAGTTCAAGGAAGCCTCCTGGAAGAAAATCACCGAGGAGCCGCTCAAGAAGAAACTCCTGCTGAAGATTTCGGGCGAGAACCACACGGAGTTCGAGCCGGAGCGGATGCGCTTAGGGGAGAACTTTTCCCTGGAAATCCTCAACACCAGCCGGGATGACAGGCGGCTCTACGAGTACAGCGTCTACCGGGGCTCGGACGAGGAGGTCTGGCAGATCCAGCTGGAAGTGCTTGGTAAAAAAATCCCCTGGGAATCGCCAGGATGGTGATCCCGGCCTTTTCCTGGGTGTTCCAGACCTTTCCTGAGTGTTCCAGGCTTTTTTTTTTGGATGTTCCAGGCCTTTTGTGGATATTCCAGGCTTTTCCTGGTTGATTCTGGCATTTTGGGAGCAGGTCTGGGAGGTGTGTGGTGGTCAAGGGGATGGAAATGTCCATTTTGATGTCCAAAGAATCCTGGAATTTCCATTTCTCCTTTTTCCAGAGCTGGAGGTCAATCTCAGCATTTTTGCCGGAACCTCTCGGCAAAAAAGCTGAAATTTTGTTGGACATTCCCAGCCTTTTCCTGGAATTTCCTGCTGTTTTCCTGGATTTTTTCCTGGGTGTTCTCAGCCTTTTGGGAGCAGCTCTGGGATGAGGGAGGTGGAAACCACCAACCTCCATGTCCTCCAATTCCAAATCCTGGCATTCCCGTCTCTCCCCAGAGCCGGTGGCCGTTCCCAGCATCCGGATCCTGCGCCAGGAATCGTCCAACGGGAGCTGCTGGCTGGAGCTGAGCTGCTCCTCGGAGCGGGGGGACGAGGTTTCCTACAGCTGGGACAGCGGGGACAGCGGGGACAGCCGGGACAGCAACGGCACCGGGACTCTCTGCCGGGCCAACGGCAGCGTCCTGAGGCTCCGGTTCCCGCTGCGGAGCGCGGCCTTTGGCTGCGTCTGCACCGCCCGCAACCCCGTCAGCTCCCACAACGCCACCTTCGACACCGACCAGTGCGGATCCCTGCACGGGGGTAGGAGCTGGGATCCCTGAACCCTGGAATTCTGGAACTCTGGAATCACAGAACCCTGGAACCCTAGAATCCCAGAATTCTGGAACCCCATTATCCCAGAATCCCAGAACCCCAGAATCCTGGAATCATGGAATCCTGGAATTCCAGAAACCCAGAACCCCAAAATCCTGGAATCCCAGAATCCTGGAACCCCAGAATCCCAGAATTCTGGAACCCCAGAATCCTGGAACCCCAGAATCCTGGAATTGCAGAGTCCCAGAATCCTGGAACAATGGAATCCTGGAATTCTGGAATCAGAGAATTCCTGAATCCCGGAATCCCAGAATCCTGGAAATCCAGAACCCTGGAATCCCAGAATCTTGGGATCCCATAATCTCAGGACCCCAAAATCCCTGAACCCTGGAACCCCAGAATCCCTGAATCCCATAACCCCATAATCCTGGAACCCCAGAAACCTGGAACCCCAGAACCCCAGAATCACAGAATTTTGGAACCCCAGAATCTCAGAATCCCAGAATTTCAGAACCTCAGAATCCCAGGGTGGTGGGGTGGGAAGGAAGCTCTGGAGACGTTCAGATGGTGGGAACTTGGTGGATTTGGGCGGAAAATTGAGATATTTGTGTGGGAATTTTGAGAGATTTCTATGGATATTTGAGATATTTCTGTGGATTAATGGGATCCCCCTTTAGACAGGAGATTTTTTACAGATATTGGAGATATTTCTTTGAACTTTCAAGATATTTCTGTCCCTCGAGCCCCCTCAAAGCCACCAGGGATATTTTAGGGTTTTTTCCGACCCCACATCCAGCCCCCCAGTGGGTTTTTATCTCAAATAAGGCAAATCAAGAGAGCTCAGAGGCATTTCCTGCCCTTCGCTTCCTGTTCTGCAGCAAATCAACCCCAAATCAGGTGACAGAGGTGACAAAATCAGCCTCCGAATCCAGTGACAAAGTGACCAAATTCAGGCCCAAAATTAGAGTACAGCGGTGAGAAAAATCCGCCCCAAAGTCAGGGGAGAAAGTGATGGAGATCAGCCCCAAAATCAGGTGACAGGTGACAAAAATCAGCCCCCAAAATCAGGTGACAGAGGTGACAAAAATCAGCCTCAAAATCAGGTGACAGATGACAAAAATGAGGTGACAGAGGTGACAAAGGGCTCTGGGTGACCCGGGGCCACCTCCCCTGTGTGTCCCCTCCTGTCCCAGGTGTCCCTGGGGTGAGGACAGAGCTCCTGGTGCCTCTGGTGGTGCTCGGTGTCATCGTCATCATCGCCATCGTGGTCATTGTCACCTGCAGGGCCACCCGCTCGGCCAAATGTGAGTTTGGGGGGTCCTGGAGCGGGTGGGGGTCCCCAGAATTCCAGAGGTTGGGAAAGAATTCCGAGGTCATCGAGCCCTGGCTGGGATTGGTCCCCTGTGGTCACTTGAGGAACGGGGGATGGGACTGGGATCTCTGGGATCGCTGGGATCACTGGGATCTCTGGGATTGCTGGGATCAATGGGATCACTGGGATAACTGGGATCTCTGAGATGGCTGGGATCACTGGGATCTCTGGGATCTCTGGGATCACTGGGATCTCTGGGATCACTGGGATCTCTGGGATTGCTGGGATCACTGGGATCTCTGGGATCACTGGGATTGCTGGGATTGCTGGGATCTCTGGGATCACTGGGATTGCTGGGATCTCTGGGATCTCTGGGATCTCTGGGATCACGATCACTGGGATTGCTGGGATCTCTGGGATCTCTGGGATGGCTGGGATCTCTGGGATCTCTGGAATTGCTGGGATCACTGGGATCTCTGGGATGGCTGGGATCTCTGGGATCACTGGGATTGCTGGGATCACTGGGATCTCTGGGATCTCTGGGATCACGATCACTGGGATTGCTGGGATCTCTGGGATCTCTGGGGTCACTGGGATCGCTGGGATCTCTGGAATTGCTGGGATCGCTGGGATCGCTGGGATTGCTGGGATCTCTGGGATCTCTGGAATTGCTGGGATTGCTGGGATCACTGGGATCGCTGGGATCACTGGGATCGCTGGGATCTCTGAGATTTCTGGGATCACTGGGATATCTCAGATCTCTGGGATCACTGGGATCGCTGGGGTCACTGGGATCCTCTCCCAGCTCAGCTCTGAGGGACCCAGGATCAGTTCCTGGCAGAGAAAATCCTGGAAGGAGAATTCCTGAGGGATCTGGAAGGGGCTGAGCCTGGAGAAAAGGGGGATCCAGGGGGAATTTGGGATCTGCCAGGGGGAATTTGGGATCTGATCTCAGGGAATGGAGCCAGAACAAGAGGGAACGGCCTCGAGCTGTGCCAGGCCTGGAAATTTGGGGAAATTCCTCCTGGAAAAGGGAAAAGGGCTTGGAAGGGGCTCAGGGAGCTTTGGAGTGTCCAAGGAATTCCTGGAGATTCCTCGGGATGACCAAGAGGGGACCGGACACAGGTCGGACTCGGAGACCTTGGAATTCTCTTCCAACCTGGCTGATCCTGGGATTGTGTGACCCCTCCCACCCCACAGGTGACCCGGACCCCTCCCAGGTGACCCCGGACCCCTCCCAGGTCACTCCGGCCAGCGCCACCATCTACGCCCAGGTGCAGCGGGTGCAGGTGAGGGGGAAAAATGGGGAAAAATGGGGGAATTGGGGAAAAATGGGGAAAATGGGGAAAAAAGGGGATAAGGGGGGAAAAGGGTAAAAGTGAGGGAAAAAATAGGGGAAAACGGTGAAGAAAAGGGGGAATAAAGCCGTCACAACACAACTTGCTGAGTGCCCAACATCCCACGGTGGCTTTGGGGACAAACTCTGGGATTTTCCCCCTGATTTTCCCCCTTTTCCGAGACCCGTTGGGCACAATCCTGTCCGGAAAACGTCCAGCAGGACCAGGGTGACCCCGTGGGGACCCTCGTGTCACTGCCCACCCTTTGTCCCCTCCCTCAGAAGCCCAAAGGCACCGTCCCCAACGCCACCCCCGTGTCCTGCACCACCATCTACGCCGCCGCCACCGGGCCACCCCCGACCCCCAATGGAGCCCCCCGGTCCCCGGCTGTGTCCCCAACGCCGCGGGGACGTCCCCCGCTGTCCCAGGTAAGGGGAACATCCCCAACCCCCCCTTTGTGGGGCACCCCCTACCCAGCCACCTCGCTGACCCCTTGGTGTCCCCATTTTGTGACCCCTTGGTGTCCCCATTTTGTGACCCCCTTGGCGTCCCCATTTTTGTCCCCCCCAAGGAGCCCACGACGGTTTACGCCAGCGTGACCCATCCCGTGGCCTGAGCCTCCCTGGGATCCGTGTTCCCAGCTGGAATCACCTCTGATCCCGGGGGATCCTTTGGGGATCCCTGAGCACCCCCGGAGCCTCCCTGGGATCCATTCCTGGCTGGAATCACTGCTGATCCCAGGGGATCCTTTGGGAATCCCAGGAAATCCTTCAGGGATCCCATAGCAACTCCAGAGCCTCCTTGGGATCCGTTCCCAGCTGGAATCACCGCTGATCCCAGGGGATCCTTTGGGGATCCTGGGGGATCCCTTGGGGATCCCATACCAACTCCAGAGCCTCCCTGGGATCCCTTCCTGGCTGGAATCGCTGCTGATCCTGGGGATCCTTTGGGGATCCCCGAGCACCCCAGAGGATTTGGGGGCAACTCTCTGGAACGAACGGTGTGTCTGGTGTGGGACGGTCAAACAAGGGCTGGACACAGGGAAGGAATTCCAGGCTGTGCTTGGAGGAATTCCAGCCGGATCCTGGAGCCGTGGGAGAAGGGAGGGAGGCTCTGGATGCAACTGGGGCTGGGAATGATGGAGGATCCAACGGGAATGGTCATTCCCAGACCTGTGGAACCAGGAATGGTCATTCCTACACCCGTGGAACCTGGAATGGTCATTCCCACACCTATGGAACCAGAAATGGTCATTCCCAGACACGTGGAACCAGGAATGGTCATTCCCAGACCCGTGGAACCTGGAATGGTCATTCCCACACCTATGGAACCAGGAATGGACATTCCCACACCCAGGGAACCTGGAATGGTCATTCCTACACCTATGGAACCAGGAATGGTCATTCCCACACCCGTGGAACCAGGAATGGTCATTCCCAGACCCGTGGAACCTGGAATGGTCATTCCCACACCCGTGGAACCAGGAATGGTCATTCCCAGACCTGTGGAACCTGGAATGGTCATTCCCACACCCGTGGAACCTGGAATGGTCATTCCCACACCCGTGGAACCTGGAATGGTCATTCCCACACCTATGGAACCAGGAATGGTCATTCCCACACCCGTGGAACCAGGAATGGTCATTCCCACACCCAGGGAACCTGGAATGGTCATTCCCACACCCGCGACATCAGGAAGGCCGTCGGGATTTGGACTCCGACCTCATCCCTGTGGAATTTCAGGATCTCATCCCCGTGGTCCTGAATTCCCAAGGGAATCCACAGGGACTTCAAAGAGGAAGAACAAGGGTTTATTTCCTGAGCTCTGGAATGGGTTAAAAATCCCAAATCCGCTGGATTTTGGCCCAAGGAATGAGGGATTTTGGCGACCCCTCTGCGGCAGGAGCCAGGTCACACCAAACTTCCCCATTCCCATCCTTTCCCACCGGTCTGAGGGATTTTATCATCCCAAAACATCTCAGGTGTCCCTCGGTCCGAGCTCGTGGATTGGGGTGGAGGGAAAGGAAAATAAACTTGGAATTTAAAAATCCCTTGGAACTGGATTCTGGAGAGGTTTCCCAGGCTGGACCTGGATTTGGGGGAAGAAAACCAAGGTGAGAATCGGGGGGTTTCCCTCTCTTCCTGTGCCCGAGGTGTAATTCAGCCTCTAATCAGCCAATTAATTAATTAAACAAGTTTATTTTGCAGCTCAGCTGTATTTGCACCAATAAAAAAATTTAATAAAAAGGATTCTCAGATTTCCAAACCCTAAAATCCCCACAGAATCCCCACCCCTGCCCAATCCCAAATCCATACTTTCCGGAGTTTTCCATCCCCAAATCTTCGCTCCGAGGTGCAGCTGGGGGTTGAATCTTGGGGGAAAAACCCGAATTTCTGGATATTTCTATTCCATGGATCCCAGTGGGTGCTGGAGTTCCCAGGAGAAGAATTCCATAGGAATGGAGATTCTGGAATTTTGGCGGCGCCGGTGGCTGGTGGGATTTGGGAAGCACCTGTAACCTCTGTTATCCTGCAAGGAAAACGGGCGGGATTTGGGACATTTTGGGGATTTTTGATTCCAGAACACCCAGATTTTGGGGTTCCAAGGGCCGGTTTGGGGTCAGAACCCCCAGATTTGGGATCCTGCCCCCACATTCCAGACAAACCTTCCCGGGAATTCTCCCTCCACCAGCAGGAGAAGCCCACGAGGAGCAGGATCAGCCCCTCGGCCACGGCCACGACCACCGGTCTCCAGGGGCTGAAATTCCCTGGAATTACTGGAAAAGAATCCCAAAATCCTGGAACTGGGCTGGGATTTGGGGTTCCCTTCCCATCCAAATCACCCCAGGATTCCGTGAATCTCTAAATTTATAGAGAGATTACAGAACAAAAATGGCCTTATACAGAACAAAAATTTCCTAGATAATTATGCATTAAGGATATAAAAAGAAGTATATATATATATATATATATATATATATATATATATAAAACAAGTATATTTATATAGAAAAATGAGTATATATTATATATAAAAATAAGTACCCATTCTATATAAAAGCGTATTATATAAATACCAGTACATATATATTTTATAGATATTAATTTATATATTTTATAGATATTAATAGATATAAATAATATTTTATATATATTAATATTATATATATTAATATATATATAACTATAGTTTTTACACAGAATGCATACAAAAAAGTTAAATTTGAAATTATATTATTTACATCTGCTTAAACGAATTTTTTTAATATTTTCCAAAATTTCCCCCATTTTTTCCCCATTTAAGGCCTGTAAACCCCGGCATGCTCAGCCGCACCCCGGTCCCACGGGGAGCTCACCTGGGCAGGTGAGGGCGGCGCGGGCCGCGCTCCACCCCGCGGGGTTGCTGACGTTGCAGAGGCAGATTTGGGGATCCGCGCCCTCGGGGAGGCTCCGGAGCAGCCGGGAGGAGCTGCCCGGGATCTGCCCCGGGATCTGCCCCGGGATCTGCCCCGGGATCTGCCCCGGGATCTGCCCCGGGATCTGCCCCGGGACCGGCTCCGGGCCATCCCCGGCACAGGCCCAGCTGTAGGAGACGTTCCCGGGGCTGGAGCAGAGCAGGGACAGGTGGCACCGGCCCCGATCCCGCTGCAGGATTTGGGATTTCAGCTCCGGCCGCGGGATGGGGTCTGCGGGGACAGCGGGGTGAGAGGGGACAGGAGGACACCCGGACAGGGGGACAGGGGGACATGGGGACATGGGGAAAGAGGGACAGAAGGACACAAGGACCCAGCCACTCACCCCACACGGACACTCGGAAGCACCGGGTTGAAATCACTCCTGAATTCTCGAACTCGGCCCAATAGACCCCGTTATCCTCCCTGCGAACCGGGGAGATGCACAGGGAGAGGTTTCCTGGATGGAATTTCACTCTCCCATGGAAAGGACCTCTGGGATAGGAGACACTTCTATCCCTGCGGGCTGTCAGGATCCACTGCAACGCTCCTGAATTAATGTCCCATTTCCAGTGCATCTCTGTCCACTCCCGCGGGGGTTTCTCCGGCACCAGGCACAGCGACGCTCCCGCGGTCACGGGGCGGGACACAGCCGGATTTTGGCATTCCGGGGATCCTAAACCAGAGCCGGGCAAGTCGCGACTTTCAGGCAAACTCCGCACCCCAAACGCTGCCCAGAAAGGGGAACCGGCCCCGCGTCACGGGTCGGCTCTGCCTGGCCAAGGGGGGGCTGAGAGGAGCGAGGAGAATCCCCCCAAAGCCGCAGCCAGCCCCTCTCCATCCCCCCGAGCGCCGCTCCGGCTTTTCCCCGCAGCAATTCCCCAATCCCCGCAGCAATTCCCCAATTCCCCAATTCCCGCAGCCCCCCCGGTCCCCCCGCGCCCCCTCCTCACCTCGGCTCCCGGCCAGGCCCAGCAGCAGCGCCAGCAGCGCGGGGGGACAGCGGCGACCCCCGAGCGGGGACATCGCGGAGCGGAGCGGGGACCCCTCGGGGCTGCGAGCGCCCGCCGGGGCTTCCTCTGCCCCGGCTCCTTCCTTCCTCCTCCTCCTCCTCCTGCGGCCGCCCCTGTGGCAGATGGGACAGGGACGTGTCCGGAGCGCGGCGCTCTCAGCCCCAAAGCTCGCAGGGAACTGATTTGAGTCGCCCCGGGAGGGCAATTTTGGGGTGTTTTGGGGGGTTTTGCTTTCCCTTTGCAGCGAGCGCCGGGGACGCTTGGGGACATCGCGGTGGCTCCGCTGTCCCCAGCTCGGGCAGCCCAGCAGCAGCAGGGCCGGGAGGTTTGGGGAGGAATGTCCAACCCCGAAATGCACTTTCCAATCTCAAAATCCCTGTTCCAACTCCAAAAAAATCCTTCTCGTTCCAACCCCAAAATCCTCCCGGTTCCAACCCCAAAATTCTCCCCGTTCCAGCCCCCAAATCCTCCCGGTTCCAACCCCCAAATCCTTCCTGTTCCAACCCCAAAATCCTTCTTTTTCCAGCCCCAAAATCCTCCCGTTTCCAACATCAAAATTCTCCTCGTTCCCACCCCAAAATCTTCCTCGTTCCCACCCGAAAATCCTCCTTGTTCCAACCCCAAAACCCTCCTTGTTCCCACCCAAAAATCCTCCTTGTTCCCGCCCCAAATTCCTCCTGGTTCCAGCCCCCAAATCCCCTTTTCAACCCCAAAATCTTGTCCTTAAATTCCCTTCCACCCCAGACCAGTCTGGGTCAGCAGCTCCCAGTTCCTCACTGGGGCAGAGGAACCTGGGCTTTATTTAGGATTTTTAATCCATTTTAAAAGAATATTTTTAGAACATGTATGACAATTTTTTAATCTGCCCCAGCTCACTTCCCTCTCGCCCCAAAGTTTCGCCACAACCGTCTGCATGTGACGTTCCCTGAATAATCCTGACTGGGAAGCGATATTTCAAAAAATTGTCATTGTCCCGTGTTTGGGGTGGCTTTTGGGGGGGGACAGAGGGGACTGGAGCTGTTCCTTTATGGCCAAGGCTGAAAGAACCACGGAAAACCTGAGCCACTTGTCCCACACGTGGTGGTGGTGGGACACAGCTTGGTGCAGGTGACGCTTTTGGTCCATCATCTTTTCATGGAAAACACAGTGGTTTTGGTTTTTAACACCTCAAATATCCCTTTTTGGGGTGTGAATTGCCTCTCCTTGATGCGTCATTTATGATCACAACCACTTCCCCCCCAGCCAGGCACTAAAAGCCGCGCAGGCGCTCTTCCTCTTCCTCCTCATCGTACGCATTTTTGCCCACTGGTGCCCCAAAATCCGCTCGATTTCTGGACATCCATGGACGTGTTTTGGATCCCTCATCTCACCATCCTCATGCTCCTCCACCAAACCAGTGAGTGCCAGGTCCCCTGGGAAGGAGATCTTGGGGTGGTTTTGGGTTTTTTGGGGTCAAGGGATGGCTGGGAGCACCAGAGCAGCTCCATGGGGTGGATTTGTGCCTAATGTTGGGATCCAGGGCTGCCATGGAAACCTGCTACCACAGAAACCTGCTGGAGGGCTGGTGTCCATCCCTGTGTCCATCTCTGGTGTCCATCCCTAGTGTCATCTGTGGTGTCCATCTCTGCTGTCCATCTCTGGTGTCATCTGTGGTGTCCATCTCTGTGTCCATCCCTGGTGTCCATCTCTGGTGTCCATCTATGCTCCAGATGTTCTCCAGACATCCTGCTCTGCCTTCAGCTCCTGCTCCTCTCCACGTTGTCTCCCTGGTTTTTGGGGGTCTCATCTTGGGGTGTTTTCTGGCTGAAAAGAGGGAAATTGGGCAAGGTTCAGCCCTTGCCCGCTCTGAGGGGGGTTTATCATGTGAACCATCCCGTGGTTTTGTTATTCCTGTGAGTTTATCTGCCCCTGCAGCTTGTTCCTGCCATGGGCTCTTCTGTCCATGTCGCAGGGGTGGCTGAGGCTGGTGCTGAGCCTGACCTCGGGGCTGGGCCAGGATCAGTTCCCTGTTAGGAAAACTGGGAAGGAGAACTCCATTCCTGGTATAAATGGGGTGGCACGGTTCATTGGAAATGGGAAGTTGCAAAAATAACAAGAACAGCTCCTTCCTCCTCAAATTGGTGAGCCAAGGGCATGGTGTGGTCACTGGAGGGAAGGGACGGGTCCTGAGGGATCCTGGACCTTGTCCTGGGCTGCACCCAAAGGAGTGTGGAGGGTTCTCATTGCTGCAATGGTGAGATTCCACCTGGAATGGTGAGATCCAACCTTCGGTGGTGAGATCCAAACTGGAGTGGTGAGAATCCACCTGAAATGGTGAGCGTCCACCTGGAATGGTGAGATCCCACCTGGAATGGTGAGATCCCACCTGGAATGGTGAGATCCCACCTGGAATGGTGAGATCCCATGTGCAATCTCCAGATCCCGCCAGGTCTGGTGCCCCCACCATGAGAAGTTCATGGAACTGTTGGAGCGAGTCCACCGTTCCAAAGTTCCCTTCCCTGTGGCCACAGGGAGTGCTCAGCCAGGAGAAGCCGTGGTGGAGCTGCCCCACACACCCCTGGCAGAGTCCAGGGCCAGGCTGTCTCCAACTCCTCGTTCTCCTTTCCCTTTCAGTTCCCCTCCGGGCTCGGCCTGGGGGTGCCCTCGTGCTCTTCCTTCCCCCAGGGACCCTTCCATGAACCCCCCATGAGCCCTCAAACACCCGCAGCCCTGATGGGCTTCATCCTCTGGATTCTGCAACTTCATCCCAACCTGATCCCACTTTGATCCCAGCTTTTCATGCCACCTTCATTTCCCCCTTTCATCCCATCTCCAGCCCATGCTCATCACTCCTTCATTCCAGCTTCATCCCAGCTCCAGCCCACCTTCAGCCTACCTTCATCTCTCCATCCCACCTTGATCCCACCTTGATCCCACCTTAATCCCAACTCCATCCCACATTTTCATCCCAACTTCAGCCTACTTTCATCCTGTCTCCAGCCCAAACTCAGCAATCCTTCATCCCAAATTCATCCCACTTCCATTCCACATCCATCCCACCTCCATGCCCCCTTAAACCGACCTCCATCCCACTCTGAGCCCACCTTCATCCTACATTCCCCCCACCCCCATCTCAAGTTCTCTCCCCGTTTTCTCTCCCCAGTGAGCGCCAGCGACACCAAGGAGGTGAACGGGGTCCTGGGCAGGTCCGTGACCTTCCAGAGCCGCAACCCAGACAGAATGACAGCACTCTGGTTTTTTGGGAATGAAGCCATAGTGACTGTGATATTTGACGGCCCTCCTCGACCTGCATTTCATAAAGAGGAATTCAAAACCCGTTTTTCTGTCTCCAAGAGCGGCCACGCGCTCACCATCTCCCAGCTGAGGATGGAGGATGCCGGGACCTACTCTGTAACAATCAACGGAAAAAGATCCGCCTTCAGCCTGCAGGTGTTCAGTAGGTGCTGTTAGTGAAATTTTGGGGGTGCTTTTAGCGCTGTTTTAGGGGTGCTTTTAGTGCTGTTTGGGGGTGCTTTCAGTGCTGTTTGGGGGTGCTTTCAGTGCTGTTTTGGGAGTGCTTTTAGTGCTGTTTTGGGCGTGCTTTTAGCACTCCTTTGGGGGGTTTTACACTAAAAGAGAGGTTTGTGACACCGTGGTGCCCGCAGGGGAGCTGGCAGAGCCCACGGTGACCTGCGAGGCCCAGAACTGCTCGGGCGGGAGCTGCAGCTCCTCCCTGCGCTGCTCCGCACACGGAGGGAACGTCTCCTACACCTGGAGGGTGCGGGGTCGGACTTGGGACGGGAGCTCCGTGGTGCTGCTGGTGAACCAAACATCCCAGGATGGGCTGGAGACAGTGATGTGCTCGGCACGGAACCCCGTCAGCAGCAGGAGCATCATTGTCACCAACCTCGGGGAGCTCTGCGCAGGTGAGAGCCGGGAACAGATCCTGATGGGCTGATCCTGATCCCCTGAGGAACATGGGAAAGTTGGGGTTGGGATGGGCTAGTCCCGATCCCTGAGAACAGGAAAAGCTGGGATTTGGGGTTGGGATGGGCTGATCCTGATCCCCTGAGAGCCATGGGAACATTTGGATTTGGGGTTGGGATGGGAAAGTTGAGGTTGGGATGGGCCGATCCCACTTCCTGTGAGGGCCATGGAAAGGTGGAGGGAAAGGTGAGATGGACTGATCCTGATTCCCTGAGAAACACGAAGGGTTGGGGTTGGGATGGGATGGGAATGGGAATGGGAATGTTGAGGTTGGGATGGTCTGATCCCGATCCCCTGAGAGCAGGAAAAGCTGGGATTTGGGGCTGGGATGGGCTGATCCTGATCCCCTGAGGAACATGGGAATGCTGGGTTTGGGATGGGCTGATCCCGGTCCCCTGAGATCTTCTGCATGCTCTCCCTTTTCCAGGCGCCCTCTCCAGCGGCCAGGTCGGGGTCAGGGCTGGGGTCGGGGTCATAGCCGGGATTTTGGTCCTGGTCCTTTTGTTGATTTTCCTCATGGTCCTGTGGAAATCCAAAGGTGAGCATGGAAAACCATCCCTGGAGCCCTGGGGAGCAGGAGAGGGGACCTGGGAGGGGGACAGAGCCAGGGTGGGGCAGATGTGGGGTGGATTTTGGGCGGATTTCGGGCTGATTTGGGGTGGATTTGGGGAGGATTTGGGGCTGATCTGGGGTGAATTTGGGGCTGATTTGTGGTTCTGATTCTGTCGCATCTCCCCCAGGCTGGACGAAATTCCCCCTCTCCCAGCCCAGGCCTGCAGACACAGGTGGGATTTTGGGGCAGTTCCCGGCCCTTTTCCTGGTGGCAATAACCAGGGAAATGCATTTAGGATCAGGGGAACCATCCCCGGTGCCGTGATTTGGGATCGGAGCTGAAGGACCCCGACCCCTCTGTCCTGGTGGGGAGAGGGAGGGGATGATCCTGGGGGATGATCCCAAATTCCTGAAATCCCATTTTCCACCAATTTCTGCTGGAAAACTTCCTCCCAGACCACCAATGGGGAGCTGGGAGTGCAGCTGTGGGATTATGAAAAAAAAGAGAGAGTTTGGGGTAAAATAAACTAAACTAAACTAAACTAAAATGGAAAAAAAAAAAAAAAAAAAGAGACATTTAGGGGGAAAAGTCAGGAATTCCACTTGGGAACTCAGGGTCAGTCCAGCCAAGAATTCCAGAATCCCTGAGGCTGGAAAATCCCTCCAGGACCATCCAGTCCAAGCTGTGCCTGATCCCCACTTGCTCACCCAGGAATTCCAATTGGAAATTTATCCCAAAAATGGGATTTTAAGGATTTAAATCCCCTTTCCTCACTCTGTTCGGTGAGCAATGAGGGACAACATGAAGGAGAAACAAAAGGATTTTGTCCTCCAAAAAAGCAGCCAGGAATTTGGGATTTAAACCAAAACCGGGCGGATTTTCCCTGTCCTTGGTGCTGGAAGTTCATCCCGACCCCGCGGCACCAGGGAGGGTGGGATGCGGAGCAATTCCCACCTCCAGCAGCTCCGAGGGGCTTCGGGGTCGGGGTTTTACCCAAGCCTGGACTCCTGAGGTTGGGATTCCCGCATTCCCTGCATCCCAAAACCCCAAATTCCTGCTTTTTTCCCCCAGTTCCAGGGGCCACAAACGACTACACAACCGTGTACGCCGAGGTGGGACCTTCCCAGCAGGTGAGTCTGGGGATGGGAACACCTTGGGGACACCCTGGGGCACTCTGAGGACACCTTGGGGATGGCTGGACAGCCCTTGATTCCTTTTGAGAATTCCAAGTGGGAAGTGCCATGGCTGGAGGTGGCCCAAGGGCACCTGAACTTGCCCAAAACTCCATGCCCAGCCCCAAAATCTCGGTTTTGGAGGGGATCAGAGAAAAATGGGGGTTTCAGGGCTGGGAGTTTAAAATTGTCCCCTTTTGTGGGTGAGGACGCTTCCCACTGTCCCAGGATGATCCAACCTGGCCTTGGGATGGGACAACACCTCCAGAGGTGGCGCTTTGTGGGGTTCCTGGATTTGGGATAATTTTTCCAACACCGAGCCCTAAAAATTTTTAAAATTCTTAAATTTTTTTTTTAAATTTTCAAAATTTAAAAATCTTTTTCCCCCCAGCACGTCCCTGATGGAACTAAAGCCAAACCAGCAGAGGGGGGACCCCCCTCAACCGTTTATTCCCTGGTCAAGCGTCCAGAGCAGGTGAGCCCGGGCTGGGATATGGAACCCCTGGAGCTGGGACGGGCACAGAGGGGTCTCGAGCCCTCAAACCAAACCCTGGATCAGCCCCCAGGACCCCAAACCGAGCTTGTGTCCGTCTGTCCTTGCAGGCGGATGGGGGGACAGCAGAAAATGCCACCGTGACCGGCCTGGAGCTGATGTAGAAGGACCCAGAACTGGTTTGAAGATCGAGAGACCAATTTAAAGGGACTGGAACTGGTTTCAGAACATGAAACTGGTTTAAAAACCTGGAAGTGATATAAAGATTTATTTTAATGAAACTGAGCCTGGTTTACAAGAAACCATAACTTGTTTTGAATCAGAACTGATTTATAAGAAGATGGAACTGCTTTGAAAGGACCTGGAACTGGTCTAAAAGGACCTGGAACTGGTTTAGAAGGATCTGGAACTGGTTTAAAGGACCTGGAACTGGTTTAAGAGGTATCCACTCCCTGATCAGACAGATGGACACCACAAGGTGGCTCCAGAACAGCTCCAACATCCCCAATGCCACTCCAAACCTGGATCTCATGGATCTCCCCCTTTTGTCATGTCCCTTCCCCTCCTCATCTCTGCTGCTTCAGTTTCCCTCTCTTTGGGATTTCAGGGAGGATTTTTCATGGGGAATTTCTCCGTGTTTTTGGGAACTTCACATTTTTGGCATCTCTGTGGGATTCAGGTTCCTTTCCCCAACCTTTCCCACTGGAATTCGGTACCAAAACTCTGCCAAAGCTGCCGGGACTCCCAGGCAGGCTGGAGGAGACTCTCCAAAGGGTTTTCCCATGGAATCCTGAAATTCCCGAGGGTGGAAAAGCCCTCCAGGGCTGTCAGTCCCCATCCTGATCACCCAGACAGGCATCCAGTGGGTTCTTTGGAGATGTCCAGGGAAGGCTCCAAACCAGCCCCTTTTTGCACGGAAAAGTCATTTTTTAAAGCTCAGGGATTTCTTTTATAAATAAAAATTTACTTTATTTAAAACTTTTTTTCTTCTGTTGTATTTTGAGCCTTGCAAAAGCTTCAGCTTCTCGCAGGGCTGAAAACCACCAAAACCAACCAAAAATAACGCCAGGAAGTTAAAGCGGAACAAGAAATGACGCCTCCCGTCAGAGCTTGTGTGGTTTGAGCACCTGCTCCCTTTCCCCACCTCCGGGACATTCTAAATTTTACAGCACCCAGCCCCCCAAAAGAACCCCCAAAACCTCGGCCCCACCAATCCCTGCAGGGCCAGGGTTCGGGATTGGGGATCCGGGATTTGGGGTGGATCTGAGGGAAAACGGGACACGGAGAGCGACTCTGGGATGGAAGAGTAAACCCATGGCAAGGGGAAACATCCATGGGGTGGAGAGATGAATCCAATGGGGTGGAGAAATAATTCCATTGGATTTCTCCATGGAATGGAGAAGCAATCCTATGGGATGGAAGAGTAAACCCGTGGCAAGGAGAAACGGATCCATGGGATGGAGAAATGAATCTATGGGGTGAAGAAATGATCCATGGGGATGGAGAGATGATCCATGGATTGGATAGACGATCCATGGGGTGGAGAAATAAATCCATTTGATTTCTCCATGGAATGGAGAAATTCTATGGGGTGGAAGAATAATCCTATGGCTAGAAGAAACGGATCCATGGGACGGAGAAATGAATCCATGGGGTGGAGAGATGATCCATGGGTTGGAGAGGTGATCCATGGTGTGGAGGAAGGACCTCGGGATGGTTTTTGCCCGTTCCTCCCCCGATTTCACCACCTTTGCTCACCAACCGCCGCTTCCTGCGCCGAAAGGGGAAGGGAGGCGGCTCCGAGGGGCCGGGCGGGGCAGGATGGGCCCGAGGGGCTTTGGGGGGCTCTGCCTCGCCCTGCTCTGCTCCGGGGCCGGTGAGTGGGGCCGGGGGGCTCGGATCAGGAGGATGAGGAAGAGGAGGGGGCTGAAGGCAGCGGGAGCAGCGCAGGGAGGTCCCCGGAGGGCTTTTCCTGGGGGTTAAGCTCAGGTTTGGGTTGAGCCCGGCTTTGCTGAGCGTGCTTTGTGTTCCCATGAGGGTTTTGGGGTCTTCTGAGCTGTCCCAGCTCCCCAGATCCATCCCAGAGCATCAGGAGGGGCTTTTGGACTGTTTTGGGTTGGTTTTGTTGGTTTTGATCTTAGCAGGGCCACGAACGGGACTTGGATGATCCTGGTGGGTCCTTCCACCTCACATTCCCCAATTCCATGCCCCAAACGGGATATTTTGGGGTATTTTGGGATATTTTGGGATATTTGGGGGTATTTTGGGATATTTTGGGGTATTTTATAATTCCCTGCTGGTGGCACGACCCCAAAACCCCCTGGGTTTCGGAACGGCCTCAGCTCAGCCCCAGCCCCCATTTTCCACTGTGCGAACCTGACAGATTTGGGGTTTTCGTCGTCGGGGGTGAGGTGTGAACCCCACAGGATGTGGGGCCGCTACTCCGCTTGAGCTCAGCCCCCTCGGAGAGCTGTGGGACCTCCTGAGGTGGAAAAACCTGCACGGATCACCCAACCCAGCCTCAGGCCATCCCAAAATCCCCAAATCCCCAAAAGCCCTGAATCCCACCTGGTGTCTGGGAGCGTTTTCCAAACCCTCCTGGAGGTTTTGGGGTTGGGATCATCCCTTGGAGCTGTTCCAGAACCCCAAAACCCTCTGGGGCAGAATTTCCTGGATTTCCACCCCAAATCCCACCTGGAACATCTCCGGCCATTCCTGGGATCCCATCCCCGCTCCCTCAGAATTCCCGGGATTTCTTTCCCTCTCCTCTTCCCCAAAATTTCCTTCTGGGGCCCTCCTGACCTGTCACCCTCTGGCGCTGTCCCCAAACCCTGTCCCACGTCCCCTGAGGGGACACTGGGGTGGACATTCCCGTTCCTGACCCCGGAATTTGGGGCAGAATGGACAAATCCCAAACCCCACAAATCCCCAGCCCTCGGCTTCCAGGAAGAGGAGTCGGGGAACGGGAACAACGGGAATGTCACCGAGGAGACCCCGGAGGGGACACGGGACCCCCTGGAGCCACCAGGACACCCCAGCGCGGCCACCGGGGACGGGGACGCGGTGACAACGTGGCCGAGGGTCACCACGAGCCCTCCTGGGAGCCTCGGGGACCACGCGGTGACATCGGCGGGGAACCAGAGCCGTGAGTTCCGGGGGAAGGGAGGGAGGTGGCACTGTCCCCAGGGATGTGGTATTGTCCCCAGGGAGGTGGCATGGTCACCAGGGAGGTGGTATTGTCCCCAGAGAGGTGGTGCTGTCCCCAGGGAGGTGACATTGTCACCAGGGGATTGTCACCATTGATTGGACATGGCACTGTCCCCAGGGAGGTGGCATTGTCCCTAGGGACCTGTCACCATCATGGGGAGGTGGCACTGTCCCAAGGGTTTGTCACCATTCTGGGGAAGTGGTGCTGTCCCAATGGGTTTTGTCATTGTCCCCAGGGGTTTGTCACCATCATGGGGAGGTGGCATTGTCCCCAGAGGTTCATCATTGTCCCCAGAGATTTGTCACCATCATGAGGAGGTGACGGCACCCCTGGAGGACTTGTCACCCTCTTGAGGGGTGTGTGCCACCCCCGTGGGGACTTGTCACCCTCCTCGGGGACATGTCACAACTCTGGGGGCTTTGTCACTGTCTCGGGTGACTTGTCACCCTTATGGGGGATGTGTGACAACTCTGGGGGACATGTCACCACTCCAGGTGATGTGCCACCAACCTGGGGCCCCTGTCATCTTCTTGGGGGATGTCCCCCCATGTCACCTCTGTCCCCACAGGAACCTCCTCGGGTGTCTCAGCCCGGTACTGGTCCCCCGTCATCTTCGTGGTGCTGGCCCTGCTCGTGCTCTTTGTCACCTACCAGAGGAAAAAGGACAAAGGTCAGACCCAAAAACCCAAAACCCCCAGAGGCCACAATCCCAAAACATGCAGAAATGCCCCAAAAAGATCCAGAAGTCAAAACCCCAAAAGCCCCAAAAGTGCCCCAAAATGTCCCTTTTTGGGGTGCAGCACCATCAGGGGGATCCTGATCCCAAAACCGTCCCGTGGTCACAGCTCAGGGCTGGGAGGTTCCCCTGTGCTCCAAAATTCCCCAAATTCCCCAAATTCATCCCAAATTTCCCATTTTACCTCAAATTTCCCTCCTTTGGGGTCACCTCTGCCCTTTTCTTCTCCACAATTTTTTGGGGTTTTGGGGTTTTTTCCCGCTCCAAACCCAAACTGGGGCTCGGCTGCTTTTGGGGTTTTCCAAAGGGGATTTGGGGTGGAAAATTCAGATTTTGGGTCTGTTCTGGTCACAGGGATCCTGGACAGGGCCACGAGCGGCAGCGACTCCTCAGGTGAGCCCTGCAGGGTAACTGGGGGAACTGGTTTTACTGGGAAGTTTGGTTGTATTTTATTTTATTATATTTTATTTTATTATATTTTATTTTATTTTATTTTATTTTACTTTATTATATTTTATTATATTATATTTCATTATATTTTATTTCATTTTATTTCATTTTATTTTGTTTTAATTTTTTGGGGTATTTTTCTAATTGGGTGTTTGATTTTATTGGGGTATTTTGACTTTACCGGGATATTTTCTTTTATATTTCATTTTATTGGGATTTTATTTCTGGGATATTTAATTTTATTGGGATATTTCATTTTTCCTTGAATATTCGGTTTTATTGAGATATTTAATTTTTTTCTGAGATATTCAATTTTATTGGGATGTTTTATTTTTTCTGGGATATTCAGTTTTTATTTGGATATTTTCTTATCCCATCCCTGGAAGTTTCTAATTCCAGTTTGGGATGGTGGCAATGTCCCTTCCCATGGGATCGGGATGATCCTAAAGCTCCTCCCATCCCAAACCGCTCCAGAATTCCCAAATCCCGGAGATTCCCAGAATTCCCAAATCCCGGAGATTCCCAGCTCTCATCCTGACCCTTCCCTTGCAGATCTGGGAGCTCTGGTCCAGCCCCACGTCCACGAGCCCATCCCAAAAATCCCAGAGGAGACCGAGACCCCCTTGGACCAGCCAGAGCCCCCTCAGCCCCTGGTACTGCTGGGCAAAGGGAAAATTCCTGGGGAAATGGAATTCCTGGGGAAATGGGAATTCCTGGGATAAGGGGAAAATTCCTGGGATAAGGGGAAAATTCCTGGGGAAAAAAATTCAATATTTCTGGGATAAAGGGAATTCATGGGAAAAGGGAAAATTCCTGGGAAAAAGGGACAATTTCTGGGAAAAGGGGAATTCCTGGGCTAAAGGGAAAATTCCTGGGAAAATGGGAATTCCTGGGGGAAAAAGGGAAAATTCCTGGGGAAAAGGGAAAATTCCTGGGATAAAATGGAATTTCTGGAATAAAGGGAATTCCTGAGAAAAAGGGAAATTCCTGGCATAAAGGGACAATTCCAGCCCCTCCCAATTCCCAATTTTCTCCTCCCCAGCCGGACTCACCCCCGGGAGGCTCCTGAGGGTCCCGGGGTGGCCCCAGCCCCACCCTGGGGACACGAGGCCACTCCGAGGCCCCTCCGGTGTCCCCTGCACGAGGAACAGCACAAAAAGTGGGATTTTATCCCAAAAAATCCTTGGAATTTGTCTGCCAGGACACGCAGTCCACTCTGATGTTCTCCTCCGTGGTTTTGGGGTGGTTCTAGGGGATTTGGAGGTGGGATGAGTGCAAGAGGGGTTGGGCATCGACCCCAAACCATCAGCCCCAAAATCCCAAGGTTTTGGCCCCAAAAATCCCAAATTCTTTGCCCCATAAATCCCAAATCTCTGCCCTTTGGACCCCAAATCCTTCACCCCACAACCCCCAAATCCTTGTCCCTACAGACCCCCAAACTTCACCCCACACACCCCAAATCCTCGGCCCCACAAACCCCAAACTCTTGGCCCCACAGCCCCCGAGCCGAAATAAATTTAAAAAAGAAAAAAAAATTCAAAACAGATTTATTTTATTAAAAAAAAACAAAATTGTACAATTTTAGTTCCTCTATGAAAAAAAAAAAAAAACAAAAAAACAAAAAAAAAAAAGCCCAAAAAAACAACCAAACACCAACGGAAAAAAAATTCCTACCACTGCCGGAACGCTCCGATCCACTGCAAAAACTCCGGGAAAATCCAAGCTTTCTTTATATATTAAAAACCATTAATTTGACATTTTACAACTTTCTACACGCATGCACAGAAACCTCGGCTCTGCGGGAAAACAAAATCCAAACCCGACCCCGAAAACGGAACCAAAAAAAGGGAATTTTGATCTCCCAAAATTCCCAAATGGAATTGAGAACTCCCCACCCCTCACAGGAAGATCCATCCCCGCCCTTTTTTTTTCTTTTTTTTCAGGAAAATGGCCCAAAATGGGCTCCCAGTACAAATTGCCCAAAAAATTTCTCCCAAAACTCCCCAAAAACCCAGAAATTTCCTGGAATTCGGGTAGGGGGTGGATCCCCCCCATTTTGCTACTGATGCTTACTGGGGAAGCCTCCCCTGGCTCCAAACTCCCCCTTTTTTAGTGCTTAGGACAAAATCGACCCCAAAACCCGACCCCAAAACTCCTGGAATGAAATCCGGCACTTCCGGCCCCACGAGAGTGGAGGTGGGAGCTGGAGCGGGGAGAAAAACCAAAAAAAAATTGGGAATAAAATCCCAAATCCATCCGTGAGGTATTTGCGACCTTAGAAACAAAACCAGGAGAAGGTGAAAAAATGAAATTTTTTCTTTTTGCATCCCGATGGGAATTCTGTGGGATCGCCTCATTTGAGGGACGTTCCTGAAGGATCTCGCTGAGATCTCATGGAGCTCCTCAGGGTCACGGATCCAGGATTGCTCCAACGGCACCGGGAAGCTCCCGCTGGAATTTGGGATGTGGATCCCCCCAGGAGCAGCAAAACCCACCCAAAAAAAACCCTCCCAAAACCTCAATTCGACCTTCAGCTCCTCCAAAAAAATCCCAAATTTCCTTAAAAAAATCAGCAGAGGCAAGGAGGGCACTCCCAAAACCTTCAGCTCCTCAAAAAACCCCAGATTTCCGCTCGTTTTTCCTAAAAATTCAGCAGAGGCGAGGAGGACGCTCCCAAAACCTGGGGGTGCACCAGGGGGAGCCTTTCCATAGCAGCCACGGATTCCTGGAGACGCTTCCAAAATTCCCTTGGGATCCCAAGCTGGGAAGTGGTTTAAGGCCAGAGCCAGGACAGATGTCCAGGAGAACACGGACGGGAGGAGCAGGAGGTCGGTGGGACCCCAGAGCTGCTCCAGGACGCTGGTGAAGAAGGAAGTTGGGAATTCTTGGGATTAGCCCTTGAGTTCCGGCTCCAAAAGGATCCAGATTTCGGGAATGAGGAGGAAGAGGAGGAGGAGGATGAGGAGAAGGCGCTCAGCCGCCTCAGGAAAGGACGAGTGGTCATGATCCCAGCAAGGCGCCGAAGCCGGGAGCGCTTCTCCCGGTTTTCCGCGTCCCGGCGGCGCCGGAGGAGCCAAATTTGGGAGATTCGGAGCCGGAAGGATTCGGGAAAAATCCCAACGCGGCCCAATCACACCGAGGTCTCCGACTGCAGCCTCATGATGAACTTGTGCGACTTGGGGTCCACGAACTCCTCGGAGAGCTTGAAGAACGGGATCTTCTTGGTGGACACCACCAGGCTGAAGTCCTGGCGCTTGAGCACGAAGACCACGCCGTCCTTGAGGCCGTTGGTCACCGGCTCCTCGCTGACCAGCGTCCACTGCTTGGCCAGCCAGCGGTCCTTGTGGTACTGGATGGTGGGGCCGGCCGTCAGGTACCGCTCCAGGAAGGCCTTGGGAGAGGGCAAGGACATGGGGATGTCACCTCCAGGTGGCCCGGATCTGGTTTTGGTTTGTTTTGGAGGGAGAATGGCCCCGTGGTGCTGCTTTGGGGATTTTTGGGTATTTTTGGGAATTGTCCAGGTTGGGAAAGAGCTCTGAGGTCATCGAGTCAGAGCTGGGGGCAATCCTCACCTGGTCCCCCAGAATTCCAGGAATTCCTTGAGTGGTCACTCCAAACCTCCCTGAGCCCCTCCCAAGGCCTTTCCAGGAGGGATTTTCCCAAATTTCCCACCCTGAGCCTCCCCTGGCTCAGCTTGAGGCCGTTCCCTCTTGTCCTGCCCCATTCCCTGGGGTCAGATCCCAAATCCACCCTGGCAGATCCCAAATCCCCCCTGGATCCCCCTTTTCCATGGGATCAGATCCCAAATCCCCCCTGGCAGACCCCAAATCCCCCCTGGCAGATCACAAATCCCCCCTGGATCCCCCTTTTCTCCAGGCTGAGCCCCTCCATCACCCTCAGGATTCTCTATTCCCTTCTCCAGCAGCTCCAGTTCCATCCCCAGATCCCCACGAGAAGAACCCAACCCCACCTCACTCCAACCCCTCATTTTCCCATCAGGATGATCCCAAACGGGATAAATCCCACCCAAACCCCCGTCTGGGCACCTTGGGGGTCATGTCGTGGGTGATGCAGAACTCGAGGTGCTGCAGGATGCTCTCCATGGTGTGGTAGGGCTGCTGCTTGGTGGTCCTCAGGTACTTCTGCATGGCGCGGGCCATGGAGGCGAAGATGGCCTGGGCGGCCTCGCGCGGGTCCATGATCTCCCGCGGGTTCTTCTGCTCCTCCTCCTGCAGCCGCTTGATGTGCGTGAAGGCCTCCTCCACCGCCACCACCAGCCTGCGGGAGAGGCGGGGAACCCGGGGGTTTGGGATGGAAAACTTTGTGGATTTGGGATAAAAACCCCGTGGATTTAGGATGGACACTCCCTTGGATTTAGGTTAGAAAACTGCTTGGATTTAGGATGGAAACTCCCTTGGGTCTGGGATGCGAAACTCCCTTGGATTTAGGATAGGAATCTCCATGGATCCAGGATGGGAATCTTGCATCTGCTGGGATTCACTCGGATGAAAGAACCCAAATTTCAATCAACTCGGCTGACAACCCCTCCAAACCACTGCCCTTGGGTTGATCTGGAATCACCAATTGGAACATCCCCATCCATGAAAAACCTGGAAAGAACCCACCACAGCATTCCCAAATCGGGGAATCCGTGGATTTTTCCTCACCTGGCACGGCGTTTGCGCACCCGGCGCTCGTGCTCGGCCTCCTCGTAGTAGAACTCGTTGTGGCTGTTGTCGCGCCGCCGCGCCGCCGCCGCGATCACCGCGCGCGACTGCCCCGTGGAGTTGTTGGTGGAATTCTCTGTTGGTGGAGCCATCCAGACCGGGGATGAGCTCGGAAAAAGCAGCCGGAGCTCCCCCCCAAAAAATTCCAGAGAGGAAGGGAGGAAACCCCTGGAGCTCCCTCCAAAAAATTCCAGAGAGGAAGCACCCAGAGCTCCATCCAAAAAATTCCGGAGAGGAAGGGAGGAAGCACCCAGAGATCCCTCCAAAAATTCTGGAGAGGAAGGGAGGAAACCCCTGGAGCTCCCCAGAAAAATTCTGGAGAGGAAAGGAGGAAATACGCAGAGTTCCCTCCAAAAAATTCCAGAGAGGAAGAGAGGAAATCCCTGGAGCTCTCCTCAAAAAATTCCAGAGAGGAAGAACCCAGAGCTCCCCCAAAAAATTCCAGAAAAGAAGGGAGGAAATCCCCGGAGCTCCCTCCAAAACAATTCCGGAGAGGAACACAAGGACAGGGATGGAGAAACATCCACGAGAGCGACCGCGAGGATGAGGATGGAGGAACGGGAGGAGAAGGAGAAGTGGAAGCCAAGGGGGGAAAGGGGGAATGGAACCTCACCCTCGCCGAGGGAATAGACCTTAAAGCCGGACATTTTCTTGGAGAGGACGGATTTTGGGAGGTTGAGCAGGGCGGGGTTGTAGACCGGGAAGTCGTGGTAGTAATTCTCCAGGATCCACACGGCCGCTCGCTGGATGCTGTGGGGGGAACATCGGGAACGTGGGGCAGGGGGAGAGCGGGAATGCGTGGGGGGGACACACACCGAGGGACAGCAGGGGCTGGGAGGGAATTCCCGGGAAAAAACGTGGCTGTGCCATCCCTGGAGTGTCCAAGGTCGCGTTGGAGCCACCTGGGATGGTGGGAGATGTCCCTGCCCATGGATCTGTGAGGTCCTTCCAACCCAAACCATTCCGCGATTCCATCAATTCCCAGAGAAAAGAGCTCCCACCACGAGAACACCCACCAAGCCCACGTTACAAAATCCCCATTCCCACCACGAGAACATCCACCCACGCCACCACCGCGGCCAAACCCACCTGAGGTGGCCGACGTTGTAGAAGCGGCTGGCGCCGTCGGCCGAGCGCACGGCCTTGAGCGTGAACTGGGGCTGCAGCTGCCGCAGCTCCAGCAGCACCACGGCCAGGTAGTGCACGAAGAGCAGCGCGTCCACCAGCGACACGGCGAACTGCACCACGCCGCGGTAGTTGCGGTCCCGCGAGTCCAGGATCCGCACGCCGTAGAAGAGCCAGTAGGACACCACCAGCAGGAACACCAGCACCATGAGGAGCGCGCGGAAGACGAAGACGCGCGGGAAGAAGGCTTTGGGGCGGCGGAAGAACAGGGCCCAGCTGCCCAGCAGGAGGATGAGGAGCTTGAAGGCCACCGAGATGAAGAGCCCCTCGCAGGGCGTCCCGCAGGGCTCCAGCTCCTCCCGCCACAGCAGCTGCGGGAGGAGGAGGAAGGCCAAGGGCGTGAGGAAGGCCAGGAGCGCCAGGGCCGCGCCCAGGGCCACGCCCAGGTGGCGGGAGCAGTCCAGGTGGGCGCTGTCCTCCATGTCCTTGGTGATGCGCGTGAGGTCATCGTGGGAGATGCTGTGCTCCGACGTGCCCGTCACCACCGTGGTGGTCTCGCCCCAGTTGTCGTCCTGGGGAGGGGATGGGACGTTTCAAGGGGTGGCTTTGTGTCCCACCTGTCCCACCTCACCTGCAGGACCTCCCTCTGACCACCCAGGTGTCGCCCTGAGCTGGGGACATTTCGAGGAGTGGCTTTGTCCCACCTGTCCCACCTCACCTCAAGGACCTCCCTCCGACCACTCAGGTGTCGCCCTGAGCTGGGGACATTTTGAGGGGTGGCTTTGTCCCACCTGTCCCAGGTGGCCACCTCACCTCCAGGACCTCCCATCCTTTACACCATCAAACCAAGAGTGTCCCCATTGTCACCCTCGGGAGGAGACAGGGAACATTCCAAGGAGTCCCACCTGTGGCCACCTCACCTCCAAGACCTCCCATCGACCACCCAGGTGTCATCCTGACCAGGGGACATTCTGAGGGGTGGCTCCGTGTCCCACCTGTCCCACCTGACCTCCAGGACCTCCCACCCACCGCATCTCCAGGAAATGCCAGCCCGGGGAGGTGACAGGGCACATTCCAAGGGTTGGTTCCCGAATTCCCTCAATCCCAATTCCTTCATTCCCTGTTCCCCAAACCCCCATCCCACCTCCACGCCGGGAGCGCTGCCCGGAGCCATCGCCCTCCTCAGGGTGGAGGAACCTCAGCCCGGGCCTGGGAATTCCGCCGGGAATTCCGCTGGGAATTCTCCCTCCGGGAAAGCTCCGGCTCCGCCAGGAGCAGCTTTGGGATCGGGAAAGCTCCGGCAGGAGCAGCTTTGGGATCGGGAAAGCTCCGGCAGGAGCAGCTTTGGGACTGGGAAGCTCCCGGATTTCCTGGCCAACCCTTCCTGGCTGGCAGGACCAGCAGGAACACGCCCGGCACGCCCCCGCAGCGCTGCCCGCGCCGGGAAGGCTGGGAATGCTTGGGAATGCTTGGGAATGCTTGGAGCGGTCAGGAATCGCTGGGAATTGTCAGGGATTGTCGGGAATGGCTCCAGACAGGCCCTTCCCCGCTCCAGAACCCCCTCTCCCAGCCAGAGAGGTGCCAAAATTCCTGGATTCCTTCCCAGCCGGATTCTTTCTCCCACCCCTGTCCGTGTGTCTTTCCCTCATCCTGGTTTTGGGCACTCGGACATTCCTGGAATTTGGGGTTTGTTTTTCGTTTTCCGTGTCGGAATTTTCCCCACAGATTCCTGCCAGGAAAACTGGGAGATTCCTCCCTGTTTTTCCATGGATCCCTGGAAAATTCCAGTCCAATTCCTGTTTTTTCCATGGATCGCTGGAAAATTCCAGCCCCAATTCCAGCCCGGAGCGCCCTGGGATGTTGGGAGGGGTCCCTGCCCATGGGATGATTCCCATCCAAGCAATTCCAGAGCTCCATGGATTTCATTCCGAGGGGCAAAGCGAAGACTGGGACGCTCCAGGGCGGCTCCGGGACCCCCATTCCCAGAAAAATCCCTCATTCCCAGGAAAAGCCCCCATTCCCAGGAAAAGCCCCCATTCCCAGAAAATCCCCCATTCCCAGGAAAAGTCGCCGCAGAGGGAACATGAAAAGCGCCGGAGCCGCCGCCGGCGTGGGCGGATTGGGACAGGATGAAAGGCCGGGATCGAGCTGGAGAAATTCCAAAATTTGGGAACGAGGGGCACCAAGGGCGGGGCAGCTTCCCCTGTCCCATCTGGGCAGGAATTTGGGGCAAATCCTCAAAGTTTGGGTTCACTGGGGATCAGATCCCGGGGGCGTTTTCCAGCCCTGGCGCCAGAGCCGCGTCTCCTTCTCGTTTTCTCATTTTCTCGTTCTCCCCACAGGACCGGCCCGACCGGCCGGACCGCTCGGCCGGGAAATCCCGCCGGGAGGAATTCCGACGGGGAAAATTCCGCCGGGAAAAATTCCAACGGGAAAAATTCCCTCATCCCTCGGTGGGGGGGGGGGTCCAGCCCTGTGTCCCCCCACCACGCTCACCCTCTCGTCGCCCCGCGTGGATTCGTTGTCCAGCAGAGGCTCCCCCGGTGCTTGGATTGTCACCGATTTGTCCCCGCGCGTCCCGTCCCGGCTCTTGGAGCGGTGCCGCTCCCGCCGGTCCCTGGGGAAAGCGGGGAAAATGGGGAAAAAAGGGAAAAAAAGCAGGAATAATGGAGAAAAAAAGCAGGAAAAATGGGGGGGAAATGGGGGGGGGGAAATGGGGAAAAATAGCGGGGAAAATGTGGGAAAAACGGGGGAAAATGGGGAAAAAAGCAGGAAAAAAGCAGGAAAAAAGCAGGAAAAAAGAAGGAAAAGAGAAGGAAAAAAGAAGGAAAAAAAAGAAGGAAAAAAGAAGGAAAAAAAAGAAGGAAAAAAAATAAGGGAAAAAGTGGGAAAAATCAGGAAAAATGGGGGGAAATGGAGGGGAAAATGGGGACAAAATGGGGGGAAAATGGGGGAAAGAAGGGAAAATGGGGAAAAAATGGGGAAAATGGTGAGAAAAAAGCGGATAAAAAGTGGGGAAAAAGCAGGAAAAATGGGGGAAAAAGGGGGGAAAGTGGGACTGGGACTTCCCTCGGGACTGGGGCCATGGGGACACCCTCCAAGGGTGGGGACAGGGGGGGCGGGTCCCTCACCTGTGTTTGCGGGAGCTGCGGGAGTGGCCGGATTTGTAGGAGTACCCGGAGTACTGGGACTCGTTGTCCATGGCGTCGGAGCGCCGGGGCTTGTGCCGCTCCAGGATTTGGGCTTTGGGCTTCCCCGGGAGGGCGGCCAGGGCCTCCTTCAGCGGGGGCTTCTTCAGGCCCAGGGGCACCTTCAGGAGATCGACCGTCACCTTGAGGGGCTCAATTTTGTCACCTTGGGGTGGCCTCGCTCAGGAGAAAAGGACGCGCCCACCTGCGGGGACACACAGGGAGTGTCACCGGGGCCGGCCCAGGATGGCCCAGGATGGCCCAGGATGGCCCAGGATGGCCCAGGATCGCCCAGGATGGACCAGAGCCCCTCCTGTCCCTGCATCCCATTGCCTGGTGGGAAATGGGGCCAGGAAAGGGAATTTGGGGTCAGGAGGGAAAGGGGATTTGGGATGGGCAGGGAGAGGAAATTCGGGATGGGAAGGGAAAGGGAATTTGGGATGGGCAGGGAAAGGGAATTTGGGATGGGCAGGGAGAGGGAATTTGGGGTCAGGAGGGAGAGGAAATTCGGGACGGGAAGGGAAAGGGAATTTGGGATGAGCAGGGAAAGGGAATTTGGGATGGGCAGGGAGAGGGAATTTGGGGTCAGGAGGGAGAGGAAATTCGGGATGGGCAGGGAAAGGGAATTTGGGATCTGGGGTTGTGCCCCCCCGCCCTTGGGAATCTGGGAATTTGGGATCCCCTCGGGATGATCCTGCCAAACCTTTCCCCAGGGTTTTGGGGGAATCTGGGCGCCCCAACCCCGCAGTCCGGGAGGCCCCAGCTGCCTCTGGGAGCCGTCGCAGCCTCCCGGGTTTCCATGGAAATCCCATTCCCACCGAATCCACCCCAAAACCCCCTCGGGCCCCTTTTCCAAGGCCCCGGGAAAGGGGGAAAGGGGTCAGGGAGGCGCAAAGGGGGAAGGGGGGAATTCCTTTGTCCGGAATTCCGGATGATCCCGCACGGATCTCCATGGAAACCGAGGCCGTTCCCGCTGCCGCCGTCGCCCGGGAGACGGGAACGGGGCCGGGAGACGCTGGGGGGTCCCAGTATGGCCCAGTAAGCCCAGTAAGGGCTGGATCCTGTCCCAGTAACCCCAGTAAGGGCTGGATCCTGTCCCAGTATGTCCCAGTAATGGGCTGGATCCTGTCCCAGTATGTCCCAGTAATGGGCTGGATCCTGTCCCAGTATGTCCCAGTAACACCAGTAAGAGCTGGATGCCAGGCTTCCCGTCCTCCCAGTAACCCCAGTAAGGGCTCTCCAGTAACCCCAGTAAGGGCTGGATCCCAGGCTCCCAGTAACCCCAATAACGGACGGATCCTATCCCAGTATGTCCCAGTCCCTCCAGTAATGTCTGGATTCTGTCCCAGTAACCCCAGTAACCCCAGTAAGGCCTGGATCCCACCCCAGTATCCCGAGTTATCCCAGTAATGGCTGGATCCCATCCCAGTATCCCCAGTCTCCCCAGTAGTGGCTGGATCCCATCCCAGTATCCCCCAGTAATGCCTGGATCCCATTCCAGTATCCCCAGTAATGGCCGGCTCCCATCCCAGTATCCCCAGTCCCCCCAGTATTGGCTGGCTCCCCTCCCAGTGTCCCCAGTCCCCCCAGTATTGGCCGGATCCCATCCCAGTATCCCCAGTGGTGCCCGGCTCCCCTCCCAGTATCCCCAGTAGTGCCTGGATCCTGTCCCAGTATCCCCAGTAATGGCCGGATCCCCTCCCAGTATCCCCAGTAATGGCCGGCTCCCATCCCAGTATCCCCAGTGGTGCGCGGCTCCCCTCCCAGTATTCCCAGTAGTGCCTGGATCCTGTCCCAGTATCCCCAGTATTGGCCGGATCCCATCCCAGTCCCCCCAGTGGTGCCTGGCTCCCCTCTCAGTATCCCCAGTCCCCCCAGCAATGGGGTGGATCCTGTCCCAGTCCCCCCAGTATCCCCAGTGGTGCCCGGCTCCCATCCCAGTCCCCCCAGTCTCCCCAGTACTCCCAGTATCCCCAGTGATGCCCAGCTCCCCTCCCAGTATCCCCAGTCCCCCCAGTCCCCCCAGTCTCCCCAGTACTCCCAGTATCCCCAGTGATGCCCAGCTCCCCTCCCAGTATCCCCAGTTTCCCCAGTCTCCCCGGGCTCCCTCACCGGGCGGCTCCGGCGGCGGCTCCGTCCCGGCGCTCTCCGAGGCCTTTGGGGCGTCCGGAGCCTCCGGAGGGGCCGGCATGGACCACGGGCCGGGCATGGGGGGCTGCTCACGGCACGGGCACGGGGGGGAGCTGCGGAGACAAACAACGGGAACTCGGGAGCAATTCCCAAAATCCCGAACTCCCAGATTCCAAAATTCCTAAATCCCGAATTCCAAAATTCCCAAGGTCCGAACTCCCGAATTCCCAGATTACCCAATCCCGCCAATTTTCAAATCCCATCGATTCCCAACTCCTGCCAATTTTCAAATGCCGCCAATTTAAAATCCCACCAATTTTCAATCCCATCGATTTCTGAATCCCCACCAATCCCACCAATTTCCAATCCCGCCAATTTTCCACTCCCGCCAATTCCCAAATTTCCAACTCTCGCCAATTTTTAAATCCCGCCAATTCCCCAATCCCGCCAATTTTCAATCCCATCAATTTTCAAATCCCGCCAATTCCCCAATTCCGTCAATTTTTAAACCCCGCCAATTTCCAACTCCTGTCAATGCCCCAATCCTGCCAATTTTCAATTTTCACCAATTTCCGAATCCCGCCAATTCCCAGATCCCGTTGCCCAGGAGTTCCTTGGGAGCACCACAGAAAAGCGATTGGACATTCCCCCACCCCAGGCATCCCAAAATTTTTGGGAATTGTCCCTCTGGATAATCGGCCGGGATAGATTTGGGATTTCCCAGGAATTCCTGAGTTTTCCCAAAATCCCAGTGTCTGCAGCTGGAGTGAACTTGGGATTTTCCAGAAATCCTGGGGTTTTCTACAAATCCTAGGGTTTCCCATGAATCCTGGGGTTTTCTACAAATCCTAGGGTTTCCCATGAATCCTGGGGTTTTCCAGAATTCCTGGGGTTTTCCATGAATCCCGGGATTTTCCAGGAATCCCTGAGTTTTCCCGAAATCCCGGTGTCTGCGGCTGAAGTGAACTTGGGGTTTTCCATGAATTCCTGGGGTTTTCCACAAGTCCTGGGGTTTTCCAGAATTCCTAGGGTTTTCTACAAATCCTGGGGTTTTTCAGAATTCCTGTGGTTTTCCATGAATCCCAGGATTTTCCAGGTGTTCCAAGGTCTCTTGTCCCCAGCCTGCGGATTCAGCCAAAATAAATTCGGGATTTTCCAGGAGTCCATGAGTTTCACAGGTATTGTCCCCATCCCAAAGGGAATTTGGGAATTCCAGCAGGAATCCTGGGTCCTGGAGCTCCTCATCCTCTCGTCCCAGCAGTGAAAAACAACAAAAAAGGGATTTTTCTTGGAATCTTTTCCAGCAGAGCCGGTTCCACAGCCCAGGAAAAGCCGGGAATGGGTTCCCGGGCTCTGGGAGACGCCGGGAGCCAGAGCCGGATGCAAAAGAGGAGGAGGAGGAGGAAAATTCCCATTTTTTAATCCCGGGATGATCAAAGCTCCCCAAAAAACCCCCCCAGGGCCGGAGAGGCTTCGCCATTCCCGACGCCTTCAAGTCCAGGCTGGAATTTTTCTGGGCATCAAAGTCCTGGAACCTCAAATCCAACGTTTGGGATTCAAATGTTCCCCAAAAAAGCAAAAATTAAATTAAAAATAAAACCGATAGATCCAAAGCATTTCCTGATGAAAAAGCTTCTTCCCGACGGCTCCAGAGGGAGAATTCCAAGCGGGAAATCGGCTCCTTCCTGATCCGGGGTTCTGGGAAAGCTGGGAATGAGATTTCCTGGGAAAATCCCACTTGGAGAGGAGGAATCTGATGGATGAAGGATCCGGAATTCCCATCCTGGAGGAACTGGGGAGGGCTGGGAATGATGGGGGTGGGAATCCCAGAAAATCCCGGGAAAGATCTCCGAGGTCACCGAGTCCGAGCTGGGATGGATCAAATCCGAATTCCAGGGATTCCCTGCGGGGATGGGGATCCAGCCCCGCCTGAGCCCCTTCCCGACCCTTTTCCCATGGAAAAACCATCCCAAATTTCCAGCCCTGGCACAGCTCGAGGCCGTTCCCTCTTGTCCTGCCCCCATTCCCTGGGATCAGATCCCAAATCCCCCCTGGATCCTCCCAAGTTCCCAGCAAAATATCCCAGGATTCTGGAATTCCCACCCCACATCCCTAAATCCCCCCATCTCAAATTCCTGGGGAACACTCAGGATTCCCTGGAGAAATCCCAAATTCCCAGAGAACGCTCAGGATTCCCTTGAGAAATCCCAAATTTCTGGGGAATTCCTCGGGATTCCCTGGAGAAATCCCAGATTCCCGGGGAACACTCAGGATTCCCTGGAGAAATCCCAAATCTCATTTTTCCAACAATCCCAAATCCGCTTCCAGGTGTCTCCATGGGATTTGGGAAGGACCATCCCATAAATCCATATCCTTGCTGGGAATTCCGATGATTTCTTCAGGAAAAACCCCAAAATCCCAATTCCTGCCCCCAAAGGACGCTGGGATCTCCCAGGATTTGGCTTTGGATCCATGAGAACTCTGCTCCAGCAGCTCCCGATCCTTTGGGATCCCCCCGATTCCATTTTCCACCTCCTGGATCCCAGAAAAGCGGCGCAGGGTCGGGATCCGGCGGGATCCAGGAGCGCCGCGACGTTCCCACCACATCCAGGGATCCCGCGGGGCTGAACCTCCTCGGCTTGGGCCGGAATTCCCAATTTGGGAATTCCCGAATCCCTTCCCAGGCCTCGGCACCCGCGCCCGGACAATAAATCCATAAAAACCTCTCGGGAATCTCATCCCGAATCCCGAACCGAGCCGGATCCGGGGCTGCTCCCTCCGGCCCCATTGTCTGCCGGCAGCCGTGGGGGGAAAACCGGGAATTCCTTCCTGCCGTGGGATCGCTCCGAGGGCCGGGATTGTCCCCAAGCCCTCTGGAATTGGGGACGCGGGGGCACCTCGGGCCCGCCCCCCGCTCCCCGCCGCCCGCTAATTGTTAATTGTTCATTAATTAAATCATCCGAGCTTCACAAAGCGCCGGGAAAATCCTCGGGGTCCCGTCTGGGTCCCGGCCCCAGCCTCGGATTTCTGCCGGGGGCTCCTCCAGGAGGAGATTTGAATTTTCCCGAAATCTCCTCTTTTTTTTTGTTGTTGTTGTTGCTGTTTTCATTTCTTTCTCGTTGTTTTGTTGCGTTTTCACCTCCGCCCGCGGGGGGAAGAAGAGAATCCCAAAGGAAAAACAACAAAACATCCCAGGCTGGGATCCGGGAACCGGCTCGGGGATCCGGGAACCGGGTCAGGGATCCAAGAACCGGCTCGGGATCTCCGGGAACCGGCTCGGAATCCGGGAACCGGCTCGGGATCTCCAGGAACCGGCTCGGGGAACCGGGAACCGGGTCAGGGATCCCAGAACCGGCTCGGGATCTCCGGGAACCGGCTCGGGGAACCGGGAACCGGCTCAGGGATCCGGGAACCAGCTCGGGATCCAGGAACCGGCTCGGGATCCGGCCGGGGCTGTCTCGGAGCCGGGGGGCACCGGGCACGCCCGGCACAGGGGGCCCCGGGCACCGGGCAGGGCGTGGGGACACCGGGGGCGACAGTGGGGACACGGGGGGACAGCGGGGGGGACACCCCAGGGACACCCCGAGAGTGACGGGGACACCCCTCAGGTGACGGGGGGGACACACAGGAGACACCGGGGGACACCCCGAGGGTGATGGGGACACCGGGGACCCCGCGCGGGTGGTGGGGGGGACACAGGGGACACCCCGGGGACACCCTGGGGACACCTTGGGGACACGCCGGGGACGCCCCGCAGGTGCCCCCGCGATGGGCACAAAGCGCCCCGAGGCCGCCGTGCCAGCCCCGCCGCAGCCCCGGGCACATCCAGGGGGTCCCGGGGGTGGCACCGCGCCCCGAGGGGGTTCCCGGGGGGTCCCATCGCCCCCTCCCCGCCGGGGCTCCCGCAGCCGCCGCCGCCGGAGCGCAGGAAAAGCCGCGGCCGGCGGGGCCCTTCCCGCACGGAGCGCGGCCCCGGCCCGGCCCCGCTCCCCGCCCAGCCCCGGGGATCGGCTTCGGCAGCCCCGGATGCCCCCGGGACCCCCCCGGAGCCCCCCACTCACCATCGCCCCCCACTCACCATCGCCCCGCACCTTTGTGCGCGTCCCCCCCGCACCCGGAGCCGGCGGCGGCGGCGGAGGAGGAGGAGGAGGAGGAGGAGGAGGAGGAGGAGGAGGAGGAGGAGGAGGAGGAAGGGGAGGAGGAGGCGGAGGAAAGCCCGGCTCCCCCCGGAGCGCCCCCGCGCCCGCCCCATTGTCTGCGCTGCGCGCTCCCGGCGCCGCTGCGGGGCCATTGTTTGGGGCGGGGGGACACCCGCGGACCCCTCCCCGATATTGGGGACCCCTCCCCGAACACCCAGGGACACCCCCCCCCAGGCCGGGGGGATTTGGGGTGAGGATGCGCTGTTTTGGGGGAGGGGGCGTTATTTGAGGAGGGTCCCCCGTTTTTTGAGGAGGGTTCCGCGTTTTTGGGGAGGGGGCGGCGTTTTTTGGGGATGAATCTCCGTTTTTAGGGGGGGCAAGGAGGGTTGAGTCCCCCCACTTGGTGTCTCCCCAGCTCGGAGCTCCCCCAAGCGGTCTCCGCACCCCAAAATTGTCCCCAAAGGGGTCTCAGAGCCCCAAAACCGCCCCCTCCAAGGAGGTCTGAACCCCCAAAATTGCCCCCAAAGGGGTCTCAGCCCAGGGTGGGGCACAGCCCCGCTGCTCCCACCTTGTTTTGGGGTTGGGGTTGGATTCTGAACCCCATAAACTCCCCCACAAAAAAACGGGATCTGGGGTCCTGGGTCCGCCCGAGCCCCCCTCAGGGTTTGGGGTGTCCTGGGGAGGGGTCCGGCCGAGCCCCCCCGGGTTTGGGGTCACCCCCGACCTTCAGCCCCAGCGGTTCCGGGGTGCTGGAAGACCCCAGCCCCATGTCTGCGTAAAAGGGGTGCCCGGGACACACCTGGGGTCACACCTGGGGTCACACCTGGGGACACACCTGGGGACACACCTGGGGTCACACCTGGGGACCCCCGGCCTGCAGTAGAGCCGGGATTTTTGGGGGGCTCAGGGCCAGCAGCAGCCCCCGAGCCAGTACGGGTCTCTGGGGGCACACAGGGGTCTCCAGCACCTTCATTTCCCCCAATGGGAGCGACCCCAAATCCCCCCGAGCCCCCCAAACCCACCCGGGGGTCCCCAAAGCCCGCGGAGCGCGGGGGGGGGAGCGGCCGATGCCCGGAACAGCCGGGCGCTCAATGGGCGAGGGTGGGAACGCGCTGGCCACGCCCCCGAGGGCGCTGGCCAATGGCGTGAGGCGGGCGCAGAGAGCCGCGCTGCCATTGGTGGGATTGAAATGCGTGTGTGGGGCTCAATGGGGAGGCGGGGCCGGGTGGGGATTAGGGCGGGGGGCGAGCGGGAATTTGGGGGAATTTGGGGCATTTGGGGCATTTGGGGCGGGGGGATTTTGGGGGGATTGGGCGCGGGAGGAGATCTGGACTTTGGGGGGATTTGGGGGGGTTGGGGGCATTTCGGGCAGGGGGATTTTGGGGGGATTTGGAGCGAGGGGAGATCGGGATTTGGGGCAGGGGGATTTTGGGGAGAATTTGGGGGGATTTGGGGCATTTGGGGCGGGGGAATTTTTGGGGGATTTTGAGGGGATTGGGGGAGAGGAGAGATCGGGATTTTGGGGGATTTGGAGAGCGGCGTGTTTCGGGGTTAGGGGCTATGGGGCAGGGAGATAAGGGGGGAATTATGGGTCGGGGGGCGATGGGCTTATGGGGCAATGGGCGCAGCGCCCCCCACCCCATTATTTCACACCCTAATGAGCCGAACCCCCGGCCCCACTCCGAGCTGCGATCCCAAACCCCAAACCCGGCCATTGTTGTGTGTGGGGGTCCCAGGTGACCCCATTGTTGTGGGGAGGGGTCCCTGGTGACCCCATTGTTGTGGGGTCTGTGCTGGGGGTGTCCCAGGGCCGCCCCCGCAGCTGCCCCGGGGCGCTCCCGCCCCGCTCGGGGATGATTTATGGGGCCGGGGTCGTTCCCCGGGATGATTTATGGGCTCGGGGGTCGTTCGCTGCCAGATGGGGCTGCGGCAGCTGGGAGGGGGCGCTCGGCCCCACCCCGGCCTTTGTGGGGCCGCCCCTCCCCTCGAGGGCTGCCGGAGGGGACACGGCCCCAAAGGGAATGGGGACAATGAGCCCTAAAGGGGTTTGGGGACAATGAGCCCTAAAGGGGTTTGGGGACAATGAACCCAAAGGGGTTTGGGGACAATGAGCCCCAAAGGGATTGGGGACAATGAGCCCTAAAGGGGTTTGGGGACAATGAGCCCTAAAGGGGTTTGGGGACAATGAGCCCTAAAGGGATTGGGGACAATGAGCCCTAAAGGGGTTTGGGGACAATGAACCCTAAAGGGATTGGGGACAATGAGCCCCAAAGGGATTGGGGACAATGAGCCCTAAAGGGGTTTGGGGACAATGAGCCCTAAAGGGGTTTGGGGACACGACCCTAAAGGGGTTTGGGGTTCCCAAATTGAGGGGGGAGTGTCCCCAAAGTAAGGGGAGGTGACAGGGGGAGATGTCCCCAAATTGGGGGGGCGGCAGAGCTGGAGGGACCCGGCAGGGGGCGCTGCTGCCCCGGCGGCGTTTGGGGACATTGGGGACACTGGGGACCATCCCAGGGGACATTGGGGACACCCCAATGGAAGGGAGAGGGACAATCCCGGGGAACACTGGGGACACCCAGGTGCAATTTTCTGATTTCTATCCCCAAACCCAGATGGATTTTGCCCAGAAATGGGATTTTCCAGAGAGATGGAGAGGATGGGAGGGCTGGAAATAGGGGGAAAATGGAAATAGGGCAAAAAATGGGAAATCGGGGAAAAATGGGAATAGGAGGAAAATTGGAATGGGGGGGGGGAAAGGAATAGGGGGAAAATGGGAATTTGGAAAAAAAAATGGGAATGGGGGGAAATGGGAATAGAGAAAAGAATGAGAATGGGGGGGAAAATGGGAATGGGGAAAATGGGAATAGGCAGAAAATGGGAATGGGGAAAAATAGGAAGAGGAGAAAAATGGGAAATAGAGGGAAAATGGAAATAGGGAAAAAATGAGAATGGGGAAAAATGGGAATGGGGGAGAAAAGTGAACAGAGGGAAAAATGGGAATGGAGAAAAAGGGAATGGGGGGGAAATGGTAATGGGGAAAAGGGGAACGGGGGGGAAATGGGAATAGAGGATGAAAATGGGAATTGTGCCGGGAAAGGCTGGGAGAGGCCAGGACAAAGGGCCGGAATTCCCAATCTGTCGGGCCGGAATCTCAATGAGAGCCGAGGGTTCCCATTGTGACGGGGACAATGGGGCCAGATGGGGCCCGGGCCCCAAAGGGGTTTGGGATCTGCCGGGATGGGAAAAATGGCCCTGAAGGGGATTGGGATTGGGGAAAACCTAAAAGGGTTTGGGAATAGGAAAAACTGATCCTGAAAGGGATTGGGGAAAACCTAAAAAGGTTTGGGAATGGGAAAACTGACCCTAAAACAGTTTGGGAATGGGAAAACCGACCCTAAAGGGGATTGGGAATGGGAAAACCTAAAGGGGATTTGGGATAGGGAAAACTGATCCTAAAGGGATTGGGAATGGGGACAGGGCCCTAAAAGGGTTTGGGAATGGGGAAAACTGATCCTAAAAGAGTTTGGGAATGGGGAAAACCTAAAAGGGTTTGGGAATGGGGAAAACTGATCCTAAAAGGGTTTGGGAATGGTGACAGGGTCCTAAAGGGGATTTGGGAATGGGGACAGGGCCTTTTCCTTCTCCCCCCAAAAGTGCACAAGGACACAGTGGATAAATTAATAATAATATTAATATTAAGTAATGATAGTAATAAATAATAAATAATAATAATTCTCAATAAATAAATTAATTCCATAAATATCCTCATGGCACAGGGACAGGGGGGAGGGATGGGTTTGGGGGGAAAAGGGGGAGCCAGGCCCAGGAATTCCTGCTCCAGTTCCCTGGGAATTCTGCTCCCAGTTCCTCTGGGAATTCCTGCTCCAGTTCCTCTGGGAATTCTATTTCCAGTTTCTATGGGAATTCTGGCTCCGACCTTTTGGGATTTGCTGTCCCAGCTCTCTGGGATTTCCGGCTCCGTTCCTCTCTGAATTTCGGCTCCATCCCTCTGGGAGTTGCTGCTCCAGTTCCTCAGGAATTGCTGCTCCAAACCCTTGGGAATTGCGGCTCCACCCTCTGGGATTTGCTCTTCCAAATTTCAGGGATTTGCTGCTCCGACCTTTCGGGTTTCGCTGCTCCAACCTTTTGGGATTTGCAGTCCCAAATCCCCGGGATTGGCTCCTCCATCCCTCCGGAATTGCTGCTCCAGTTCCTCCGGAATTGCTGCTCCAAAGGCCCGGGAGCAGGGCCGGGGCTGGGGGGCAGGGTGGGCACACGGATGGACGGACACAGGGATGGACAGACAGACACAGGGATGGACACAGGGATGGACAGACGGACACATGGACGGGTCACACATTCAGGACGTGGTTCAGGCAGGAGATGCAGCAGATGGCCAGGTGGACACAGGGATGGACAGATGGACACGGGGATGGACACACAGAGACCTCAGATGTCCAGGATATGGTTCAGGTAGGAGACGGCCAGGTGGACACACGGACGGACGCACGGACAGGTCACACGTCCGTGGTTCAGGTAAGAGATGTAGCAGATGGCCAGGCAGACACACAGACAGACAGACAGACAGATGTGTCACGCATCCAGGATGTGGTTCAGGTAGGAGATGGAGCAGATGGCCAGATGGACGGACACAGGGATGGACATAGGGATGGACACATGGACACCGCACACATCCAGGACGTGGTTGGCCAGGCGCAGGATCTCGATCTTGGATGGGGGCAGCAGGGACAGACACACGGACCCAGGGACGGACAGACGGACACCTCAGACATCCAGGGCGTGGTTCAGGTAGGAGATGTAGCAGATGGCTGGATGAACACACGGACCCAGGGATGGACAGATGGACAGACGGACAGTCACACGTCCAGGACGTGGTTCAGGTAGGAGATGCAGCAGATGGCCAGGCGCAGGATCTCCATCTTGGATGGGGGCAGCAGGGATGCACAGACCCAGGGATGGACACACGGACACAGGGATGGACAGACGGACAGTCACACGTCCAGGACGTGGTTCAGGTAGGAGATGTAGCAGATGGCCAGGCGCAGGATCTCCATCTTGGATGGGGGCAGCAGGGATGCACAGACCCAGGGATGGACACACGGACACAGGGATGGACAGACGGACAGTCACACGTCCAGGACGTGGTTCAGGTAGGAGATGTAGCAGATGGCCAGGCGCAGGATCTCGATCTTGGACAGTTTCTTGTCGGGGGGCAGCGTGGGCAGCAGGCGCCGCAGCTCGGCGAAGGCCACGTTGAAGGCCTCGACGCGGATGCGCTCGCGGGTGGCGTGCGCCGTGCGGTACTTGGCCGTGGCCCGGCGCCGGCGCCGCCGCTCCTCGCGAGTCAGGGGCTCCGCGCGGCTCAGGGGCTCCGTGCGGGGCGGGGGCTCCGCGGCGGAGCCGGTACCGGCACCGGAACCGGCACCGGAACCGGCAGCGGCGGCCGGGGAGGGAGCGGGGTCGGGGCGGGATGAGGGGATGGAGAGGGACGGGGGCTCAGAGTTCAGCATCGTGGTCAGAGGGACAGGGGACGGTGACAAAGTGACCCTGGGACAGCTCTGAACTGATCCTGGGGACTTGGGGACAGATCCAAAGGGATCCCGGGCTTTGGGGACAATTCCAAAGGGATCCCGGAGACAGTTCTGAACTGATCCCCGGGTTTGGGGACAATCCCAAAACGATCCTGGGGATTTGGGGACAGCCTTAATGGGATCCTGGGGACAATTCCAAAGGGACCCCAGGGACAGCTCTGAACTGATCCTGGGGACTTGGGGACAGCCCCAAAGGGATCCCAGGGTTTGGGGACAATTCCAAAGGGATCTCAGAGACAGCCCCAAAGGGATCCCGAGGACAACTCAAAGGGATCCTGGGGACAATTCCAAAGGGATCCCAGGGACAGCTCTGAACTGATCCCAGGGTTTGGGGACAATCCCAAAGAGATCCTGGGCACTTGGGGACAGTTCTGAACTGATCCTGGGAACAATTCCAAGAAGATTCCAGGGACAATTCCAGAGGGATCCTGGAGACAATCCCAAAGGGATCCTGGGAACGGCAGCCAAGGGACCCCGGGGACTTGGGGACAATTCCAAACTGATCCTGAGAACTTCAGGACAGCTCTGAACTGATCCCGGGGACTTGGGGACAGCCCCAGAGGGATCCTGAGGATTTGGGGACAATTCCAAGCTGATCCCGCGGATCCGGGGACACCTCCAAGTGTTTTGGTGTCACCTCCGAGCTGGTTCCAGCGTTGTGGGGACGCGTCAGGAGAAGCTGGTCCGGATGTCTTGGGGTGACCTCGGAGCTGCTCCCGGTGTTTTGGGGTCACCTCAGCAGGAGAAGTCCCCGGATTTGGGGTTCCCGTCCCCGGCTCCCAGCGAGGCCCGTGCGGATCCTCCTCCTCCTCCTCCCCATCACATTCCAGCCGGGAATTGGGGAGTTTCCCTCGGGAATTCCGCGGGCCGGCAGGACAAATGCGGAGGCATAGAAACGGGATCGAGCTTTTCCCGGGGGCTTTGGGGATTTTGGGGGTTTTGGGGTCAGGATGTGGCTCCGGAGCCCTCAGGGGTCAGATCCCGACGGGTCTGGAAAAGAAGGATGGGGAATTTCAGCTCAGGGTGGGAAAGGAGCCGGGAGAGGCATCAAATGAAAGAATAAAATGAAATAGTAGTAATAGTAGTAGTAATAATAATAATAGTAATAATAATAATAATAATAATAATAATAATAATAATAATAATAATAATAATAATAATAATAATAATAATAATAATAATGTTGTAAAACATGGTAAGATCAAATAATGAAATGAAAATGAAATGAAATGAGATTAATAAAATAAAATAAAATAAAATAAAATAAAATAAATAAAATATATTAAAAATAAAACAAAATATATGAAAAATAAGATAAAATAAAATAAAATAAGGTAAAATAAAATATAAACCAAAATATATTAGAAATAAAATATATTAGAAATAAAATAAAATAAAATAAAATAAAATAAAATAAAATAAAATAAAATAAAATAAAATAAAATAAAATAAAATATTTTCCACAGCTCTTCCCAGTCAAATCCCGTCTACTTCTGGGAAACAAACTCAGGGAATTCCAGCTCCCGGAAGGAAAAGGATCCGCCGGGAAATTCGGGAAATTTGGGAAGCCAAAAAAGCTCCGGGAATTGGGGGAATTGGGGAGGTTCGGGGGAATTGGGGGGTTCGGGGGGATTTGGGGGGTTCGGGGCCGGAGCGCGGCGGGGGCGGCAGGTGGCGGCTGCGCGGGGGGGCGGGGCGGGCTTTGTGTCGCAAATGGGCCCCGTCTGTCCCCAAAGCTGTCCCCGCCGCTGTGTCCCTTTCACTGTCCCTCTGTCCGTCCCTCTGTCCCTCTGTCCGTACCGTCTGTCCCCCCCTTGCTGTCCCCCTGTCCCTCCTGCCTGTCCCTCAGTCCCTCTGTCTCCCCGTCCCTCTGTCCCTCTGTCGCTCTGTCCGTCTGTCCCCTCTGTCCCCTCTGTCCGTCTGTCCCCGCGGGCTCCGTTCCCGGCAGGTGGAGCGGCCGCAGCTGCTCCCGGGGATCCGCGGGGAATCCCGAGCGCCGCGCCCCGCCCCCCGCTCATCTTCCTCATCACCCTCATCCTCATCATCCTCATCCTCATCTTCCTCATCACCCTCATCATCACCCTCATCCTCCTCCTCTTCTTCCTCATCATCATCATCTTCCTCATCATCCTCATCCTCTTCTTCCTCATCATCATCATCTTCCTCATTCTCATCCTTATCTTCTTCATCCTCATCATCCTCCTCTTCTTCATCCTCATCATCCTCCTCACCATCATCCTTATCATCCTCTTCTTCCTCATTTTCATCACCCTCATCCTCCTCATTCTCATCCTCTTCTTCCTCATCATCCTCATCACCCTCATCCTCGTCGTCTTCTTCCTCGCCCTCATCATCCTCATCATTCTCATCCTCATTCTCATCATCCTCATCCTCTTCTTCCTCATCATCCTCATTCTCATCCTTATCTTCTCCGTCCTCATCTTCTGCATCTTTATCCTCATCCTCCTCCTCCTCATCTTTATCTTAACTTCATCCTCACCCTCATCTTCATCCCACTCCTCATTCCCATCCTCATCCTCCTCATCTTCATCCCCGCTGCCGCTCCTGGGAATCCGGGAATGCCGCGGGGAAAAAGGGGAAAAAACTTTGGAATGGGAAAAGCGGCCGGGAACGGATCCCAAATCCCAGCGGGACAGGGCAGGAACGGCCCCGGTCCCGGTTTTTTTTAAAGGCTGGAATGGTGGGAATTTACCCCAAAAAAATGGGGAATAAAATTTCTCCCCAAAGCTCCCAAAATCGCTTTGGGAGAGGGGCGGGAATTTCCCCGCTGGCTCTCCCGAAGAAATTCCCGGGAATTTTGGATGTTTGTGATCACTCCCAGCTCGATTTGGGAAATTATTTGGGAATTCGGGAATTCGGGTATTTGGGAATTGGGGAATTATTTGGGAATTTGAGAATTTGGGGATTTGGGAATGTGGGGATTGGGGAATTAGGGGATTGGGGAATTTGGGGATTTGGCCCCTTGAGTTTCCCTGCGGATCTGGGATTCCCGGGAATTCGGGGTGGATCCCTGGATGGGAAGCAGGGGATTTTTTTTTGGGAAACCCCAAGTTTCATTCCCGCATCCAAACCAATTCCCGGCCTGGGTTATCCCGGAGCTTTTCCTCAGCGTGCAATTCCTGCTCCCAGCGCCTCTTTCCCGAGGTTTTTTCGGGGAAAATCGCCCAATTCCCGAATCCAGGGATTCCTGGTCAGCTTCTGCTTTTCCCAGCAAAACCCCGGGAATTTTTCCCACCTCCTCCCTCTCCCTTTTCCTTCCATTCCTGACGAAATTCCCAATTTTCCCTGGAAACCAAACGGATTCCAGGCGGGTTCTTTTCCTTTTCCCCGCTCCCAAACCCTCCCAGGAAAATCCCTCTTTCCAAAGGGATTTGGGACCCAAACCTGGCAGCGGGACCGAGGCATTTCCCGGGAATTTGGGGCAGAATTCCCGGTTTTGGGCCATTCCCGATGCCTGGAAAAGCCGCCTTACCCCGAGTCCCGCACCATCCCCGGGCTCCGCGCGTTTCTCCTCCGGGAATTCCCAGGATTTCTGCTCATCCATTCATGGAGAAAAGAGGAAAAAACTTTCCCTGGATTCTCCCGAGGTCCCGCGGATGATCCGGGATGGGAATCCGGGATTGATCCCGAAATTCCCGGGGAAGCCGCTCCGGAGCCTCCGAGGAGGAAATTTCGCCGCTTCTCCCCCAAAAATTCCCAATTTATCCACGCCGGGCCCGACCCCGGGAGCCTCATTGGCCTCTCCGGTTCCCCCCCCCCTCCCTTTTCCCTCATAAATATGGAAAAGCGGGAATTCGGGATTCCATTGGCTGCGCGGGAAGCCCCGGGAGGGGCGCGCTGGATGCGGGCCGGGAAAAGGCGACAGCTGCTCCCGGGGCTGCTGCCCAGCGGGAATTCGGGAACAGCGGGAGAAGGGCCCGGAGCGGAACTCCCGGGGCCGAAAATCGGGGAAAGGGAGCTCGGAGAGGAATTCCGGTCCCTGAAAACTGGGAAAAGGGAGCCTGGAGATTGGGAAAAAGGGAGCCTGGAGCGGAATTCCCGGTCCTGAAAATTGGGAAAAGGAGCCTGGAGATTGGGAAAAAGGAGCCTGGAGCGGAATTCCCGGTCCTGAAAATAGGGAAAAGAGCCTGGAGCGGAATTGCCGGTCCTGAAAATGTTCCCGTCCCCGCTCTGTCCGCGTTGTCCTGGCTCTATCCCCGCTCTGTCCCTGCTGTCCCCGCTGTCCCCTCTCTATCCCCACTCTGTCCCTGTCCCCGCTCTGTCCCCACTCTGTCCCCTCTCTATCCCCGCTATCCCGGTTCTGTCCCGGTTCTGTCCCCCGCTGGCGCTGTTGGCGCTGCCGCCCTGGCTCTGTCCCGGCTCTGTCCCCCTCTCTATCCCCAGCTGTCCCGGTTCTGTCCCCGCTATCCCGGTTCCTGTCCCCGCTGTCCCCCGCTGTCCCCGCTGTCCCGGTTCTGTCCCCGCTGTCCCGGTTCTGTCCCCGCTGTCCCCGCCGGCGCTGTTGGCCCTGCCGCCCTGGCTCTGTCCCCGCTCTGTCCCCTCTCTATCCCCACTCTGTTCCTGTCCCCGCTCTGTCCCCCACTCTGTCCCCGCTCTGTCCCCGCTGTCCCGGTTCTGTCCCCGCTGTCCCCGCCGGCGCTGTTGGCGCTGCTGGCGCTGCTGGCCCTGGCTCTGTCCCGGTATCCCGGTTTCTGTCCCCCGCTGTCCCGGTTCTGTCCCCGCTGTCCCCGCTGGCGCTGTTGGCGCTGCTGGCGCTGCTGGCCTGGCTCTGTCCCCGGTATCCCGGTTCTGTCCCCGCTATCCCGGTTCTGTCCCCGCTGTCCCGGTTCTGTCCCCGCTGTCCCCCGCTGGCGCTGTTGGCGCTGCTGGCGCTGCTGGCGCTGCCGCCCTGGCTCTGTCCCCGCGCTGTCCCCGCTCTGTCGCCAGCTGAGCCCCGCGTGTCGCCGCCCGCGGCTCCGGGGGCCGTTCCGGGAGCAGCTGCGAGCGCGGCGGGCACCGGGCCCGGGCGGGAGGGGCCGCGAGGGGACGGCGACGGCGACAGGGGACCGGGACAGGGACGGGGACGGGAGAGGGGGACAGGGACATGGGGGACAGCGACAGGAGAGGGGGACAGGGATGGGAGAGGGGGACGGGAAGAGAGGGAAAGGGACAGACATGGGACAGGGACAGGAACGGGGACAGGGACGGGGACGGGAGAGTGGGACAGGGACAGACGAGGGGGACAGGAGAGAGGGACAGGATGGCAGAGAGGGACAGGGACAGCGGCGGGAGAAGGGGACAAGGATTGGGATTGGAGATGGGGACAGGAGAGAGGGAAAGGACAGGACTGGAGATGGGGACAAGGACGGCGACAAGGGACAAGGACGAGAGATGGGGACAGTGACGGGGACAGGAGAGGGGGAACAGGAGGAGGGATGGGAGATGGGGACAGCGACAAGACAGAGGGACAGGACATGAGGACAGCGACAGGAGATGGGGACAAGGACAGCCACGGGAGATGGGACAGGGAATGCAGCGCGGAAAGAGCCCGGAGCGGCTCCCGGCGCAGCCGCATCCCAAATCCCCATCCCTCACTCCTGAATCCCCTCCCCGCCACCCCGAGGGGATTTTTTGGGATCGTTCCCGCATCCATCACTCCCCAAATCCCGAATCCCAAATCCACATCCATCATCCCATATCCCACATCCCCAAATCCCACATCCCAATCCACATCCGTCTACCGAATCCATCACCCTGAAATCCCAAATCCCGAATCCCAAATCCACATCCATCATCCATATCCCACATCCCCAAATCCCACACCCCAAATCCACATCCATCATTCCATATCCCACATTCCCATCCCAAATCCCAAATCCCGAATCCCAAAATCCACATCCATCACCCCCCAATCCCACATTCCCATCCCGAATCCCAAATCCCACACCCCCAAATCCACATCCATCACCCCCAGTCCCACATTCCCAATTCCCGAATCCCAAATCCACATCCATCACCCCCAATCCCACATTCCCAATTTCCCGAATCCCAAACCCACATCCATCACCCCCAGTCCCACGTTCCAGCCCCGGTTCCCCGTCCCCTCCTCCCCGCGGGGATTCTTTGGGATCGTTCCCGGCGCTGGCCGCAGCTGATCCCGGCGGCTCCGGGCGCGATTCCAGCCGGGAACGAGCCGGGAACGAGCGGAGCCGTCCCCAGCGCTTCCCGCCGGGAAATTCCGGGCGCTCCTCCCGCCCTGGATCCGCTGGAATGGGGAACGGCGGGCTCCGGGCTGATCCCAAAAAGGGAACCGGATCGGAGAAATTCCCGGAATTCCCTTCGGGATGCTCCCGGCTCAGCTTTTCCCCCTTTTTCCCTGCCGGGATTCCCGCCTGGAATTGCCGGGAATGGGGGATCCCAGCCAGGGATGTGCCCGGACCCCAAAAATCCCAAAAATCCCGCGGAGCTGGGAAGGGTCTGTGGAAATTTTGGTCATTCCCAGTCCCGGGAATTCCTGGGATTTCGGTCATTCCCAGTCCTGAGATTTCCCAGGATTTTGGTCATTCCAATCCTGAGAATTCTCGGGATTTTGTTCATTCCCAGCCCCGAGAATTCCCGGAATTTTTGGTCATTCCCAGCCCTGAGAATTCCCGGAAATTTTTGGTCATTCCCAGTCCTGCGAATTCCCGGGATTTTGGTCATTCCCAGTCCTGAGAATTTCCAGCTCAATATCCCAAATTTCCAGGCCATTGTCCCGAATTCCTGGCCCATTATCCCGAATTTCCAGCCCAATATCCCAAATTTCCAGCCCATTATCCCAAATTTTGGCTCCGTCCCTTCCTTCCCATTCTGTTATCCCAAAGCTTTTTTTTTTCCCAACCTGCTCCTCCTTTTCAATGAATTATTTGGGATCCAAATCCCATCCCCGTTATCCAATCCCAAATTCCCCGGATTCCCAGCGTTTGATGGAAAAAACCTGGAAATAAAAAAAGTTTCCTTGGGAATTCCACGGATTTATTTATAATATTTACAAATCCCAGGGAAAAAAAAAGGGAATTTTTCTATCGGGACATTCCCGGACCCTTTGGAATTCCTCACGATTCCAAAAAGCTCCACCCTGGGAAACAGGATGGGTCCAATTGGGAGTTCTCGGAAATATTTTGGGAATTTCTCACCGAGGGCATCGAATCCAAATGAGAATTTCCCACTCAGGCATCGAATCCAATTGGGAATTTGGGGAATTTCCCACCCAGGACATCGATCCCACCTGGAATTTTGGGAATTTCCCGGGAACACCTCTGGCATTTCCAGCTCTGGGGGAATTCCCTGTCGAGGATTTTCTGGAAGTTTCCCCGATTTTCCAGGAGGTTTTTCCCCACATTTTTCAGGTGGTTTTCCCGGATTTTCCTGGAGGTTTTCCCGGATTTTCCTGGAGGTTTTCCCCAGATTTTCCAGGATGTTTTTCCTGAATTTTCCAGGAGATTTTCCTGAATTTCCCAGAAGTTTTTCTGGGATTTTTTCCAGGCGGTTTTCCGGGATTTTCCCAGGAGGTTTCCCTGGGATTTTCCCGGAAGCTTTTCCTGGATTTTTCCAGGCGGTCTTCTGGAATTTTTCAAACAGGTCATCCCTGAACTTCCCAGGATGTTTTTCCTGAATTTTCCAGGTGGTTTTCTGGGATTTTCTCCGGGATTTTCCAGGCAGTTTTTCTGGGATTTCCCAGGCAGTTTTTCCTCAATTA
>NW_026948504.1:0-98219 GCF_035770615.1 Melospiza melodia melodia
AGTCACACCTGTGCACACACATGGGAAGGACACACACCTGTGCACACACAGGGAGGATGCACACACAGGGAGGGCACTCAGACCCGTGCACACACACAGGGAGGACACACACACCTGTGCACACACAGGGAGGGCACTCACACCTGTGCACACACACAGGGCAGGGCATTCACACCTATGCACACACGGGGATGACACACGCACAGAGGAGGGCACGCACACCTGTGCACACACGGGGAGGGCACACACGAGTGTCCACACACGCGGGCCCTGAAGAAGACAGAATGCCAGGGTGGAAGGCAGCGGGTTGGGGTGCAAGGTTGTGTCTCAGGGCACACGGCAGCGTGCCAGGGCGCACGGGCAGGGTGTGAAAGCAGCCCCGTGCGTGCAGCGGGGCGTGCAAGCCCAGCCCTCGGTGCCTTTGATGCCGAGCGCTGCTGACAGCCCGGCCGGGGCGGCCGTGGCCGGGGGCTGGGGGAGCTCTGCTCGGCAGAACCATTAATGCCAACTCCCATAACAATAATCATAAAAGCCACGTCTCAGAGCTCCTCGCGCGGCCACTAAAGCGATGCCTCTGGCAGCCCCCCCCCCGTCTAGCAGCAATACCTGGGGGGGCAATCGAAAAGTCTCTGCTTATTCCAGCTGATGGCCAATCTCTCTCTATTTAAGCCTCTCAGACAGCTAATCTAATCAATATTGCAAGGAGGGCTGCATTAGCAGGGAGCAGGCTGGCTGCGCTGATGGCGAGGCAGATGGGGGGCTCCTGTCCCCCCACCCTGTCCCACCTGAGGAAGCGGTTGAGGTCGCCGTGCTTCATGTACTCGAAGACCATGATGAGGGGCTCGCCCTCGGTGCACACGCCGTAGAACTTGACGATGTGCTCGTGCTGCAGCACCGTCAGCAGCTCGGCCTCGCGCTGGAAATCCAGGCGGGCGCTCTCCGTCACCTCCTTCAGCGCCTGCGGGGACACGGCATCGGTGACACCCACCCCGGAGACCCCCCTCACCCCATCATCGCGCCCCCCACCTCACCTTGACGGCCACCAGCATCTTCTCCTGCTCCGGGAGGAGGTTGTAGCACTCGGCCAAGAAAACCTTCCCGAAGGCGCCCTCGCCCAGCTCCCACTTGAGCACGATGTCCCTCCTCTGTACGTGGTGCACGCCTGGGGGGACCCCCACCCGTCAGTGCCCCCCAGCCCGGCGGTGAGCACTGAGGGGTGCTCGGGGAGCACAGCGCCCAGCCCAAGCCTTACAGGCGTTGCAGAAATACTGGGGGTTCTCGATGAAGTTGCTCTTGAGCCCCTCCAGCTTGCTCTCAGCCGAGGACAGGGGGCTGCTGCCCAGGTTCATGAAGTGCAGGGACATGGCCAGGTCATCCTCTCGGGCCAGCACGGCTGAGCCTTGTGGGGACAAGGACAAGGCCCATCAGGGGGTCCCCCAGCTCTCCTCCTCCTCCCCCCAGCCTGTGCAGGCAGTGCCAGGCTCTGCCGAGCATCCCCCTGCTCGCCGGGCCCCCGGGGGCCAGGCAGCCCGATCAAAACCATTTAGAGGCTGAATCCATTCCAGGAGTGAATTAGCAGCTGCTGCCCGCGCTCCCGGGGGAGCCAGCACCTCTCCACGGGTGTCCCCCCCACCCACAGCCCCTCTTCCCACACCCGTGACCCGAGGCAGGTGCCACAGGGACGTGGGGACGGGGCTGTCCCCGTGTCACAGCCCCAATACCGAGTCGCCAGGCTGGGGGCACTCACGGTTAATGCCGAACTTGGAGCGGCGCCCGCACTTGTTGAGCAGGATGAGCATGACAGAGAGGGAGAGGCAGGCGAACACGGCCAGGGCCACGGCCACCGAGACCTGCTGGCAGCGAGGACACATCAGGCTAGGTCCCACCAGGTCCCACCAGGTCCCTTTTGTCACCGTGTGGCACGGGGAGCAAACTGTGAGATGGTGACAGGCCCCAGGAGGTGCCACAGGGGAAACTGAGGCACTGAGAGTCTGTCCTTCATCCCCATTGTATAACCCACAGACCCTGAGAGCTGGTTTGGCCACCAAGGCCTGCTGGCAGTGAGGACAGATCAGGCCAGGTCCCACCATGTCCCTTTTGTCAGCCCATGAGATGGGGAACAAACTGTGAGATGGTGACAATCCCCAGGGGAAACTGAGGCACTGAGAGTCTGTCCCTCATCCCCATTGTGTAACCCACAGACCCTGAGAGCTGGTTTGGCCACCAAGACCTGCTGGCAGCAAGGACAGTGATCAGGAGCAGGTCCCAGCAGGTCCCACCATGTCCCTTTTCTTACCCTGTGGGATGGGAACAACCCCATGAGATGGTGACAATCCCCAGGGGAAACTGAGGCACTGAGAGTTTGTCCTTCATCCCCATTGTATAACCCACAGACCCTGAGAGCTGGTTTGGCCACCAAGGCCTGCTGGCAGTGAGGACAGATCAGGCCAGGTCCCACCAGGTCCCTTTTGTCACCCCATGGCATGGGGAACAAACTGTGAGATGGTGACAATCCCCAGGGGAAACTGAGGCACTGAGAGTTTGTCCCTCATCCCCATTGTGTAACCCACAGACCCTGAGTGCTGGTTTGGCCACCGAGACCTGCTGGCAGCAAGGACAGAGATCAGCCATGTCCCACCAGGTCCCTCTTCTCAGCCCATGGGATGGGAACAACGCCATGAGATGGTGACAATCCCCAGGGGAAACTGGGGCACTGAGAGTCTGTCCCTCATCCCCATTGTATAACCCACATCCCCCAAGTGCTGGTTTGGCCACCAAGACCTGCTGGCAGCAAGGACAGAGATCAGGAGCAAATCCCACCATGTCCCTTTTGTCAGCCCATGGGATGGGAACAACCCCATGAGATGGTGACAATCCCCAGGGGAAACTGAGGCACTGAGAGCCTGTCCTTCATCCCCATTGTATAACCCACATCCCCTGAGTGTTGGCTTGGCTGTCCCCAGTGGATTTGTGCCACCCTCTTGCAGGTGTCCTGGTCCCCCCATGCCACGCTGCAGAGCATCTCCTCACCCCAAACGTGTGCTCATCTGTTGTCTCCACAGGCCCCTCCAGCGAGCTGTTCCTGGTGCCTGGGGCAGGGAGAAGGTGTAGGGTGAGTGTGGGGTCCTCATCCCCCCTCAAAAAATGGCCCTGGAAAGGACCTGGACACCCCAAGATGGGCGGGATGCCCAGTTTAGGGGAGCTGGGGCAGCAATCCTGGCCACTCACCCCGTGGGGACAGAGACACTGGAGCAGCCCGAAGGGAGAGAAAGAAGAAACGCTCGTTATCCCTCGGGTGGGAGCAGCCCATCCTTGGGGGAAACTGAGGCACACCAGCGTCGACAACAGGCAGGGCCGAGCACAACCCATCCTGCCCACCAGGTGTGACACGGCTCCTCGGTAGGACGGGGGCACACCCCATGCAAGCCCTGGCACTGGCACCTACCCGGGATGGGCTCCTCGGGGCTGAAGCTGAAGGGGTTGTCCATGAAGCGCACCTGGACGCTGCGGGAGGCCCAGCCCAGGGCGTTCTCCACCACCAGGGTGTAGTTGCCGTTGTTGACGTGCGTGGGACGGTTGAGCTGGAGGCAGCCGTGGAGCACGGTGGAGTTGTGCTCGTACTCCATGATGAGGGTGTGGATGTAGGGCCCTTCCTTCAGGGCGCTGCTGTTGAAGAGCCAGCGGATGTCGGGGACGGGGTTGCCATCCACGGAGAAGGGGATGCACCAGAAATGCCGGGGGATGGCGGTGTCCAGCAGCAGGATCACGGGGGGAACTGGGACACACAAGGGCTGGGTGGGTTCCTGAGGGCAGACCCCCACCCAGCCCCCAGCCCCCAGCCCCTTCTGGGCTCCTCACAGGTGACGTTCAGCACCACGCTGTCCTCCGCCAGCCCCGCCGCGTTCTCTGCCCGACACAGCAGCTCCTTGCGGTTGAGGTGAGAGGAGACGTTGCTGATCTCCAGGACGATCTCCCAGTCCGAGAGCTGCAGGGAACACCTGGGGTGTTGGTTGGAGCAGATGCCACCTCCCAACCCTGACCAGCTCCTGCATCCCCCCCGTGCCCATCCCACCAGTGAGAGGATGCTGGGGGGCCCGAGCTTGCCTTGGTGACAGCGAGCAGCTCGGGTCCCACCTCGGTCACCACCCACTCTGCGGTGGCCGCCGGGCTGGCGCTGATGTGGCAGGTGAGGTTGACGCTGTCCCCTTGGCTCAGCGCCACCTCGGGGGGCTCGATGTGGACGCTCGGGGGGTCTGCAGGGACAGGAGGGTGAGCCACGAGTGTCCCTGCGTGCCCAGGCTCAGGACAGGGGACAAAGGCATGGCCAGGCACGTACCACAGGCGCGGAGAGCCTGGCTGCCCAGGGCCACGGGCACGCTGCCCTCCCAGCAGAGCAGGGACTGGTTGCCCAGCTCGGCCCGGCTGCTGTTGTGCCACAGCTGCAGCCAGCGGAGCCCACAGGAGCAGTTGAAGGGATTTCCCACCACGATGCTGAGATGGAGCAGGGAAGAGAGCTCAAAAGGATTCCAGGCCCCACACGTTCGTGTGTGTCCCAGCCAAGGCTGCGCTTGGGCGCTCCCAGCCTCCAGCTTTGTGTCACACGTGTCCCACGTGCCACCCTGTCCCCACGCCCGTGGATGTGAGAGCCACCATCTCACCGAGCACCTCACTGCATCCCCAGCTCTGCGTGTGTCACTGGAGGGGCACATCCCCGATGGGAGATGCTCCACACCCACCTCCCCCTTCTCTCTCATCACTCACAGCTCCTGCAGGGGCAGATGCCAGAAGGTTTTCCAGGAAAGGCTTTGCAGAGCATTGGAGGAGAGATTCCTGTTGGGACAGCCTCCATCAGCCACCCCTTTCCCATCCAACCGAGGTGGCACGGCGCAGCCCCGGGGCTGTCACACCGTGACCAAGCAAAACCAGCTCTGCCAGGCTTGCCACCAGCCCTCAGGACCCCAGAACAGGGTGCCCATCCATTTTTGGGGTACCCCACCCTCCCTGGTGCAGCACAGAGCTGCCGGGGGGCAGCAGCTGCCTGCTCTCCTGCCCAGATCGATGTTTTCCCACTCAGCAGCAGTGGGGAAACCGATGTGCCCGGGGGCGGTGATGGGACACCATCGATCCTGCCTGGGCACAGGGACACGGGGACACGGGGACAGGCCACCCTGCAGCGGGCACAGCCCCCGGGGCACCGACAGGGGCACGGTGTGGAGGGAGGGGACGGGGAAGGGCAAGGGGAGACTCACACGTGGCTCAGCTTGGGGGTGTCCAGGAAGGCGTCGGCGGAGATGTGCTGCAGCCCCGACCTGGAGATGGTGCTGGAAGGAGGGGAGGGTGAGCACCTGGGAGAATCTCTGCTCTGGGGATCCTCCCCCTCCACCGGCCCTTCCCTCTTGCCATTTCCCAGTGCAGGGATCCCACAGCGGGGTATTCACAGGTTCTCCATTCTTGGAGCATCCCCTGCGAATTCTGGCAATGGGATGGAGCTCTGGGGATCCCCCACTCCACCACAGCCCTTTCCTCTTCCCATTTCCCCCGGGGTGCTCACAGGTTCTCCATTCTTGGAGCATCCCCTGCGAATTCTGGCAGTGGGATGGAGCTCTGGGGATCCTCCTGTCCACCCCACTCATTTCTCCATGCAGGGACCCCATCCCCGGGGTGCTCACACTCTGGGAGCATCCCCTGCGACTCCTGGCAGTGGGATTGAGCTCTGGGGATCCCCCCATCCACCACAGCCCTTCTCTCTTCCCATTTCCCCCGGGGTGCTCACAGGTTCTCCATTCTTGGAGCATCCCTGTGACTCCTGGCAGTGGGATGGAGCTCTGGGGATCCCCCACTCTGTCCCACTCATTTCCCCATGCAGGGACCCCATCCCCGAGGTGCTCACGGGTTCTTTGCTCTGGGAATGTCCCCTGTGACTCCTGGCAAAGGGATTGAGCTCTGGGGATCCCCCACTCCACCACAGCCCTTTCCTCTTCCCATTTCCCCCGGGGTGCTCACAGGTTCTCCATTCTTGGAGCATCCCCTGCGAATTCTGGCAATGGGATGGAGCTCTGGGGATCGCCTCCCTCCACTCCCCACGTTTCCTTGTGCAGCGACCCCATCCCCGGGATGCTCACGGGTTCTCTGCTCTGGGAATGTCCCCTGCGAATTCTGGCAGTGGGGTTGAGCTCTGGGGGTCCCCCCATTCCACCACAGCCCTTCTCTCCTCTCATTTCCCTGTGCAGGGACCCCATCCCCGAGGTGCTCACAGGTTCTTTGCTCTGGGAATGGCCCCTGCGAATTCTGGGATGGAGCTCTGGGGATCCCCCCATCCACCAAAGCCCTTTCCTCTTCCCATTTCCCCCGGGGTGCTCACAGGTTCTCCATTCTTGGAGCATCCCCTGCGAATTCTGGCAGTGGGATGGAGCTCTGGGGATCCCCCACTCCATCCCACTCATTTCCCTGTGCAGGGACCCCATCCCCGGGCTGCTCACAGGTTCTTTGCTCTGGGAATGTCCCCTGTGACTCCTGGCAGTGGGATGGAGCTCTGGGGATCCCCCACTCCGTCCCACTCATTTCCCCGTGCAGGGACCCCATCCCCAGGGTGCTCACGGGTTCTCTGCTCTGGGAGCATCCCTGTGACTCCTTGCAGTGGGATGGAGCTCTGGAGATCCCCCCATCCACCACAGCCTTTCTCTCCTCTCATTTCCCTGTGCAGGGACCCCATCCCCGGGGTTCTCACAGGTTCTTTGCTCTGGGAATGTCCCCTGTGACTCCTGGCAGTGGGATTGAGCTCTGGGGATCCTCCCATCCACCACAGCCCTTCTCTCTTCCCATTTCCCCCGGGGTGCTCACAGGTTCTCCATTCTTGGAGCATCCCTGTGACTCCTGGCAGTGGGATGGAGCTCTGGGGATCCCCCACTCTGTCCCACTCATTTCCCCATGCAGGGACCCCACCCCGAGGTGCTCACAGGTTCCTGAGGTCCCGCAGGGTCCTGGTGTCAGCTCGGCTCAGGCTCCTGAGCGCCGGCTGGTTCTCAATGACGCTGGAAGGCAAAGGAGGGGGCTCAGCGTGGCAGCCCACGACCCCCTCATGCCCCAAAGAGCGAGGTGAGAGCTCTCCCATTTCCCCAGGCTGTGCCCACAGCCGGGAATGGGGACGAGGATGGAGCTGAGCCGCGCCACCGTGCCTCAGTTTCCCCTGGGATGAGCTGGGAAGAAGGGGGGGTGGCAGTGGGTGATCCCGATGGTGCTGAGCCCCCGGTCAGTGTGAACTGTGCGGGCTCAGGGCTCAGCCACCACCTGGAGCCCGCACAGAATGATTTTGCTGGGTCTCAGTCCCCTAATCCTTTGGGTCCCCATGGTGTCCTGCACTGTGACAGGGACACTGCTGTCACTGTCCCCACCACCCTTTTCTCCAGGCAGGAGATGAAGAAAAGCCCCTCTGGGAGCAGGTGCAGGGTTTTTCCCTGCCCCACCCCGCCCCTGTGAACCCCAAACCACAGGGCCGGCGAATTGGGGGTTCAGATCCACACCGAGGGGGTTTTGGTGCCCTTAACCTTTGGTGAGGATGGGATGAGAGCAGCTGGGATGCCTGGGGGTCTCTCGAGGACCACCATCCCCACCAGCAGCCACGCCACCCCACCCCGCGAGCCAGCGAACAAAGAGCTGGCAGCGCCTGTGGCGCAGCACGTGGGGAAACTGAGGCACGGAGACGCCGCAGCCAGGCCCCAGCAATGCGGCACAGGCAGGGCTCTGGGCTGGGGGGAACCCCAGCAACTGGGGCACCTTGGTGTCCTGCAGCACCCTCCTGTCTCTGCTGGCTCCAGCCCTTGCTCCCCACCACACACCCTGCAGCAGGGGAAGGAGTGGGAGCAGAGTAGATGCCCCAAAGCAGCAAATTTGGGGTGTGCCCCCCCCAGCGTGCCCACCCACAACCCCCAGGGCACAGCAACAGCTCCAACAGGATGGGGGCAAGCGGCTCCCCACAGCCCTGCCCTGCCCAGCACAGCGTGGGTGCACCCTCAGCGTGTTGGCATCACCACAGAAGGGGGTGAAGAGCTGCCCCCAGACCCTCGTGTGTTCCCTGGGGGGATGTTGTACCCCCCCACCCCATTTTGCAGCCCTCAGTTCCTCCCAGCAAGCAGCTGCTGTCCCCACAGCGATCCCAGCCCATCCAGGGATCGCAGCCCATCCAGCCATCCCTGCTCCTGCCCCGGAGCAAATCACCTCCATCATCCCCATCACCACCCGGGCCACCAGCTCTGCTGCCCCCAGCCACAACCACCACCATCCCCATGGCTCCCAGCCCCTCTGCCTGCTCCCCAAAATCCGTCACTCCCGACCGATCCCCTCAGCCCCATCACCTCTGTCACTCCCAAATCCATCACCTCCATCCATCCCTCCCAGCCCCATCAGCTCCATCACTCCCGACCGATCCCCTCTGTCACTCCCAGCCCCATCACCTCCATCCCTCCCAGCCCCATCACCTCCATCCCTCCCAGCCCCATCAGCTCCATCACTCCCAGCCCTGACACCTCCATCCCTCCCAGCCCCATCAGCTCCATCAGCCCCATCAGTTCCATCCCTCCCAGCCCCATCATCTCCATCACTCCCATCCCCATCACCTCCATCCCTCCCAGCCCCATCAGCTCCGTCCCTCCCAGCCCCATCAGCTCCACCACCCCCAGCCCCATCACCTCCATCGCTCCCAGAACCATCAGCTCCATCCCTCCCAGCCCCATCAGCTCCATCCCTCCCAGCCCCATCAGCTCCATCACTCCCAAATCCATCACCTCCATCAGCCCCATCAGCTCCATCGCTCCCATCCCCATCACCTCCATCCCTCCCAGCCCCATCAGCTCCGTCCCCGAGCTCTGTCACCACCAACTCCATCGCTGCTTCAGCATCATCACCGCATCCCTCACCCTCGTCACCCCCAGTTCCTCTGCCTGCTCCCCGAGCTCTGTCACCCCCAGCCCCAGCCCGGTCACCCCCAGCTCCTCCTGTTCCCCGAGCTGTGTCAGCCCCAGATCGGTCCCTCCCAGCCCCACCGCGCTGTCCCATCGCTGTGCCCGCTGTCTGAGCTCCATCCCCCGACCCCCGGCCCCACTCACACGTCGGTGAAGCCGCCGCTTCCCAGCAGCGGGGCCAGGCTGCTGACGGTGTCGGGCTCCCGGCAGAGCAATATCCCGGCCCCGGGGCAGCGGCAGGGCCGGGGGCAGGCACCGGCAGCGCCCGGGGCTGCCGGGGACAGCGGCAGGAGCAGCGCGGCCAGGCAGAGCCAGGCGGGCAGCGGCGGCATCGCGGGGCCGGTGCCGGTGCTGGCTCCGGTGCCGGTGCTGCCCGTCCTGGCTCCCGGTGCCGGTTCTGGTCCCGGTGCTGCCGGTGCCGCCCTCCCTCGCACTTGCCCGGCAGCCCGAGCACGGGGCCGTGCGGGGCTTTAAAAGCAACAACACGGACCGGCCTCCCGGGAGGGGCCGGCACCGGCACCGCCCCCGGCCCGGCCCGAGACACCCCCGGCCGTGATTCACCGGCACCGGGAAGGCTCCGAGCCGGGAGAGGGGGATTCCTCACACTGGCACCGACCATGGAGCCCGTCTGTGCCATGCCCGTTCCCTGCCCGTGCCATGCCCGTGCCCTGCTCATTCCCTGCCCGTTCCCTGTCTGTGCCCTGCCTGTGCCCAGCCCATGCCCTGCCGCCACCCTCCCTGCTCACTGGCACCCTACACCGGCACCCCCAGCCCCACCAAGCGGATCCATCTCTCCAAACCCCCAAAATTCCCACCAAACCCCCAAAATTCCCGTTTACACACACCACACACACACCACACCCGCTCCAGGACCTGGCTCAGGGCGGGCCGCAGCACAAAGGACAGAGCTTATCACCATCCCGAGGGCCACCTACTGTCCCCCGAGCTGTCACAGCCCCCAGATCTCCAGGCGTGGTGGCTTTGCCTGGATCAAGCTCTCCCCAGCACCTCGGAAGTGCAGAGATGCTGGAGGTGGGGACACGCTTGGTGGCACAGCGGCCCAGTCCCCAACTGTCCCCTCCGACCAGGACGCGCCTCATCCTCCTCCCCGAGGTGGGACAGGGCAGGACACGGTTCCCCATCCCCACCCGATCTTGTTTTGTCCCCGATCTCGCTGGGAAGCCCGTCGGGGGGGTGGCTCATCCCAGCGCTGAGTCCCGCACATTCTCAGCCCCGCACCTTTCCCCCCCAAGGCTCATCCCCATCAGAGGCACCCAGGGGACCCCGATTCCTTTGGGGTCACCTCCCGTGGGGCCTCACTGGGCACCCCAGCACCCCCCTCCCCGGCGGAGCTGTTGCCACATCCTCCTAAATTCCACTGCTTTGACGTTTTTCTCTAGAAACGCCCCCGGTTTGGGCAGCGCAGGGCAAAGCCACAGGACGCAGATAGGGCTGGGGGGGGGTTGGGGAGTGGGAAGCCCCTTGTGCCGCCCCCCTGCGACCCCCCCCAAGGCAGGCACTGCTGCAGCTGAGCTTCATCCCCTTTATTCGAGCGCCCATTGGGCAGTGATGCCCCTGCCGTGGGCCGGCGTGGCCTCTGGGAAGAGACATCAGGGCAACCCCAGGCTTGTCTGAGCGCCGTGACTCAGTTTCCCCACCCGGGAAAGGCGTGGGGATCACTGGGGTTGCTGACCTGGGGAGCAGATTGATGGGGGACCCCAAATATCAAACCCTGCTACCCATTCCCTTACCCACATTATCCCAAACCCCCCCCTCAAAAAAAAAGCAAAAATGGGTGTTCTCCTCCCAACCAGCAGCCCCCTGACTCGGAGCACCCCCAATTTATTTTCAGGGGGAAATGCATCCCACGGAACATCCTTGCCTTGCTGCCACCCTCCTCCCAAGGCACCCACGCCTCAGCTGGGCTACTCTGAGTCCCGTGACTCAGTTTCCCCATCCGGGAAAGGAGTGGGTATCCCTGGGGTTGCTGACCTGGGGAGCAGATTGATGGGGGACCCCAAATATCAAACCCTGCTACCCATTCCCGTACCCACATTATCCCAAACGTCCCCCCCACAACAAAAAAAAGGAAAAATGGGTGTTCTCCTCCCAACCAGCAGCCCCCTGACTCGGAGCACCCCCAATTTATTTCCAGGGGGAAAAGCATCCCATGGAACATCCTTGCCTTGCTGCCACCCTCCTCCCAAGGCACCCCCGCTCCTTGGAAGCAATAAATAATGCAGGGGGGGAGTCCCAGCAAGCGGGGGGTGGCTGGAGAAGGGTTTGGGGTGCAGAGTCCAGCGGGGCCCGAGCACAGCCCGGGGTCAGAGCGGGGCTGTCCCGTTGGGGAGCTGCCCTGGGCTGCGGTCCCTGCGTGCGGGCAGGGGGGATGCGGGGGGCTCATCCTCCTCGGGGCACGCATCTGTCTCGGTGCTGGAGGGCTCCCCCGAGCCGTGATGACCGTTCTCGGCGCTGTAGAAGAAGGAGAGGGTGCGGAAAGCAGGCGCCATGTGGTCCTTGATGCGCTCCAGCAGCTGGACGAAGGAGGGGCGCTGGCGCGGGTTCTGCTGCCAGCACAGGCACATCAGCTCGTGGCTGCGGAGAGAGGGGGCACCCGCTGGCTTTGGGGGGCTCCCACAGCATCCCCCCCAGCGCGGCAGAGAGCAGGATTTGCCCTTGCACAGCAGGACGGGGCTGTGCCCAGCACTCACAGCTCGTCGGGGCAGTTCTCAGGCCGCTCCAGGACGCCGTTGTCCATGACAAAGCGCAGCACCTGCTCGTTGGACATGCCCTGGTAGGGCTGCTCGGCCAGCGTGGCGATCTCCCACAGCACCACCCCGAAGGACCTGCCCGGAGCGCCTCTGCTCAGCCTGGGGGATCCCCAAATATCCCCCCACCCCCGGCTGTGCCCACCAGCCCAGCACCCACCAGACGTCAGACTGGGTGTTGAAGATGCCGTCCTTGAGCGCCTCGGGGGACATCCAGCGCACGGGGAGCAGCCCCTTGCCCCCCTTGCGGTAATAATCCGTCTCGTAGATATCCCGGGTCATGCCGAAATCTGGCGGAGGAGGAAGAGGAGGAGGAGGAGGAGGAAGGAGACAGGGCTGGCACCGCCACTGCTCACCCACTGCTGCCCTTTGCTGAGCCAGGGATGGGGCAGCTGAGAGGTGTTTTAAAAACTTTGGTTCTATTTTGGGTGAGACAATACAGATGTTATAATTCATGCCATCACAATCAGAAAGCTAATGATTTCTTAATTACAACACACTCTAAGTGTTTCTTGGCCTATCAGCTTTAGGTACACCATGCTGTAAATGCCTTGCAGCTAATCATCTAAAATTACTCTTTGTGGGTCCTGCTACAACGCATCTTTCATGATTTTATTTCTCTAAAGTATCTAGTCTTTTTTGTAAGGCTATCTTTTGAAACTTGTTTCTAGTTCAATTTTTCTCTCAACAATGTCGGTCTTATTCCATGGTATTTCTAAGTTACTATTTTATCTTATCTCAAGATTTGTATAGAGATACACACAACGTGAGTCTTCTCACAGAATTCATAGAATCACTGGGGTGGATGAGACCTTCAAGATCATTGAGCCCAACCCAGCCCCAACACCTCAACCAGACCATGGCACCCAGTGCCACATCCAGGTTTGCTTTAAACACATCCAGGGACGGTGACTCTACCACCTCCCTGGGCAGAACATTCCAGATCTTTATCACTCTTTACGTGAGAAACTTTTTCCTGATATCCAACCCTTGGTGAAGCTCAAGGCTGTGTCCACTGGTTCCTGGAAAAGAGCCCAACCCCACCTGGCCACAGCCACCTTTCAGGGAGTTCTAGAGAGTGACAAGGTCACCTCTGGATCTCCTTTTCTCCAGGCTGAGCACCCCAAGCTCCTTCAGTGGTTGGAAGAGACCTTCAAGATCATCGAGTCCAACCCAGCCCCAACACCCCAACCAGACCATGGCACCCAGTGCCACATCCAGGTTTGCTTTAAACATATCCAGGGATGGTGACTCTACCACCTCCCTGGGCAGCCATTCCAGAACTTTATCACTCTTTCTGTAAAAAACTTTTTCCTGATATCCAACCCTTGGTGAAGCTTAAGGCTGTGTCCGCTGGTTCTGTCAGTTCCTGGAGAAAGAGCCCAACCCCACCTGACTACAACCATTTTTCAAGAAGTTATAGAGAGTAATGAGGTCACCCCTGAGTCTTCTTTTCGCCAGGTTGAGCACTCCCAGCTCCCTCAGTCGTTCCTCACAGGGTTTGTGTTCCCAGCCCTTCTCCAGCCTCATTGCCTCTTCTGGTCGCACTCAAGCATCCCAACACCCTTCCCAAACTGAGGGGCCCAGAACTGGACACAAAATTCGAGAATTTTCTGCCCATTTCCAACACCCACCTCCAATCTTGACGGTGAAGTCCTCGGACACCATGCAGTTGCGGGCAGCCAGGTCCCGGTGCACGAACTTGTTGGCGCTGAGGTAGGCCATGCCGTCGGCGATCTCCCCCGCCATCTGGATCATGTCCTTCAGCGACGGTGGAGGCAGCCCGGGGTTGTTCTGCACCGTGCACACACTCAGGGATGGAGCAGAGGCACGCCAAGACCCCCCTGGACACAGGGTGAGTGTCCCTTCATCATTGTCCTGGCACCCGACCAGCTCCTCACCTCGGCTTCGGGCCTGAGTGAGCGCAGGTAGCTCTTCAGGTCACCACGTGTCATCAGCTCCATGATGACCAAAGCTGGCTGGCCCTGGGATACCACGCCGAGCAGACGGACCTGCAGGGACAAAGAGGGCTGGCGTGTCAGTGGCCAGGCCCTCTGTGTCCCCTCCCTCCCCCTCAGCTGCCCACCTACCACGTGGTGGCATTTGAAGGCTTTCATGACGGAGGCCTCGTTGAGGAACTCGATGCGCTCCCGCATGGTGGCCAGCTCGTTGACTGTCTTCAGGGCCACCTTGGTCTCCTCTCCCTCCGTGACCAGCCCCAGCGCCACCCCCTCATACACCATCCCAAAGGAGCCCTGTCCCAGCTCCCGGATCACTGTGATCTTCTCCCGGGACACCTCCCACTCATCAGGCATGTACACTGTGGGGTGAGTGGGGATCGGCCCGTCCCCATCACTGTGACTGACCCCATCTGCATCACCATCCTAGTCCCTATCCCCACTCCCATCTCCATCCCATTCTCATCCTTGTCTCCATCCTCATCCTTGTCTCCATCCTCATCCTCATCTCCATCCATTTCTCATTCCCATCTCCAGCTCATCACCATCTTCCTCCCTGTCCCCATCCCCCTGCCATTCCCTTTCCCATCCCCATCTTGATCTTCATCCCATTCTCACTCCCATTCCCATTCCATCACCATCCTCCTCCCTGTCCCCATCCCCCTGCCATTCCCTTTCCCACTTCCATTCCCATTCCCATCTCCATCCCACCACCATCTTCCTCCCTGTCCCCATTCCCATCTTGATTTTCATCCCATTCTCATTCCCATTCCCATTCCATCACCATCCTCCTCCCTGTCCCCATCCCCTTGCCGTTCCCATTCCCATTCCCATTCCCATTCCCATTCCATCTCCATCCCATCACCTCCATTCCATCACCATCCTCCTCCCTGTCCCCATCCCCTTGCTGTTCCCATTCCCATTCCCATTCCATCTCCATCCCATCATCTCCATTCCATCACCATCATCCTCCCCGTCCCCATTCCTATCCCATTACCATTCCCACCTCCATTCCTATCTTGATCTTCATCCCATTCCCATCCCCATCTCCATTCTCATCCCCATCTCCATTCCCATCATCCCCACTCCATCCCCACTCCCACACTCATCTCCACCCCATCCCATTCTCACCCCATCCCTTCCCCATCCCCTCCAGCGTGACCCCAGCACAGAAAGGGCTCGGTGGCCCTTTGGGGTGGCCCCTGTCTGTCCCCAGGTCCCCACGTACTGTCCGAGGCGCTGAAGTACTCGGGGTTGACGGAGGCGTAGAGCGTCCCGCTGGGGTACCCGTCGTGGTTCCTGCCAGGGGTGGGCAGGGCTTGAAGCTGCTGCCTCCCCCCAGCCCTGCCCGGGCCTGGTTTGGCCAGACCCCAGCCCAGCTCCAAGGGGGGCAGGGGGGTCGTTACCTCTTCTTGTTGTAGAAGAAGACAAAGACGGCCAGGCAGGAGATGAGCACCATGAGCACCACGGGCGTGACGGTGAGCAGCACGTAGAAGCTGCTGGACTCTTCCTCGGCTGCCGGGAGCAGGTGCCCATGGATCAGGGTCCCCAGATCACATGGGACACCTGTCCCACCAGCAGGATGGAGAGGGGGAGCCTCCAGCTCCCCAGACCAGCAGCACGCTCAGATCCCTGTCCCAGAGCATCCCTCAACCTTTTTGCCCCAGTGTCCAACTCCCCAATCTCCCAAGTTCCTCAACCCAGCAGCATCCTTGGATGAAGGATGGGAAGAAGACCAGCCTGGCTGAGCAGAGGTTTTTGGCTGGAACTCAGGGAGAAAGGAGAGGTTCTGATTTTTGGAAGAGGGGGCGGAAAGTTCAGGAGGATCTGAGGGAGCTCAGGACAAGAATGAAAGTTAGAAGGGTCAAAACCCAGCTAGAACTGAATCTGCCATAACAGACAATAAAAAAGTTTCTATAAATCCATTAGTACCCAAGGGAGAGCTGAGAAGAAAGTGAGTGCTGGGCACTGCTGAGGGACCTCAAATCCTGGGGTAGGTTTGGATCTCACAAGACAAGAAATGGGGGCTAGAATGTGACCAGAGAAGGATCAGAACTGGGGAGGGGTCTGGAGCACCAGGAACACCTGAGAGGGATGGGGGGGTTCATCCTGGAGAAAAGGAGGCTCAGGGGGGACCTTGTGGCTCTGCACAGCTCCTGACAGGAGGGGACAGCCAGGAGGGTCAGGCTCTGCTCCCAGGGAACAGGGAGAGGAGCAGAGGAAGTGGCCTCAGGTTGTGCCAGGGGAGGTTTAGATTGGATATTGGGGAAAACTGGAAAGAATTGGAGCAGGCTGTGCAGGGCACTGGTGAAGATTTTGTCCCTGAGGGGATTTGACAGAGGTGTGGATGTGGCACTTGGGGAGACAGCCTTGGCAGTGCTGAGGGAACATTTGGACTTGGAGGCCTCTTGCAACCCAAACGATTTTGTGACTCTGCGATGCTCCAGTGTCTCAGGCCAGGATCATCCCTCAATCCCTCAGCTTCCCAGTCCAGCAACAACTCCCACCTCCAGCAGCATCCCCTGACCCCAAACATACATCCCAGCAGCACAGCCCAATTCCCCAGTGCGCCCCAGCTCCCCGACCCCACAGCTGCCCCCTCCCTGCCCACCAAGGTCCCTGCTGATGTCCCCGTGTCCCCTGCAGGTACCTGGCCCCAGGATGTAAAACTTGACCAGCCCTGTCCAGGAGCCGTTGCCAGCCAGCGAGGTGGCCCTGACCTTGGCTGAGTAATTCCCTGGCTGGAGCAGAGCCAGGTGGACACCCCCATACTTGGAGTAGCGGTGGCGTGAGACACAGACAACAGTGGTGACCTCCTGGAGGGGACAACAGGGGTGTGAAAAAGGGGATTGATCCCCCCCAGCCATGTGTAAGGCTTGGGAGAGGGATGGGATGGGATGGGATGGGATGGGATGGGATGGGATGGGATGGGATGGGATGGGATGGGATGGGATGGGATGGGATGGAGATGATGGAGATGATGGAGATGGAGATGGAGATGGAGATGGAGATGGAGATGGAGATGGGGATGGGGATGGGATGGGATGGGATGGGATGGGATGGGATGGGATGGGATGGGATGGGATAGGATGGGATGGGGATGGGGATGGGATGGGATGGGATCAATGGGATCAATGGGATCAATGGGATAGGATCAATGGAATGGGATCAATGGGATGGGATAGAGTGAGATCAATGGCATGGCATGAGATGGGATGGGATGGAGATGGAGATGGAGATAGAACGGGTGCTGTGCCCCTATAACCAGACCTGGCAGGGCTGGGCAGGGGATGCCACAGGGGGTTCTCACCTCAGTCTCCCGGCTGTACTTGATCTCATACTTGAGGATGAGCCCATTGGGGTTCCTGGGTTCCTCCCAGCGCAGCAGGACACTGTTCTTGCCAGCCGGCTCCCACGTCACGTTGCCAGGAATGTTGTCAGCTTGCACTGCAGAGAGGCACGGAAGGAATCAGCTCCTGGGGGCACCCCCTGGACCCCAACCTCATCTCAACAACACCCCAGCATGGCCAGGGTGGGGTTTGGAGGGCTGGGCACGCACGCTCGGGCATGGTCCTGGCGAAGACGAAGGTGGCGGCGCTGCAGCCCACGGTGTGCGCGGCGTGGTTGCAGGCGTGGATGTCGATGCGGTACTCGGTGAAGTGGCGCAGCCGCGACAGCACCGCCCGGTCTCGCACCACCTTGTCCTCAAAGATCTGGAAGTCAGGCTTGGGCTCGCCTCCGGGGCGGCTTGGGGCCAGTGGCTCTGCTGAGGAGGTGTTGGCTGCAGGTGTGACGGCCACCACGTCCCTGCGCTGCTTTGGGGTCCTGCAGGACACGGGGACAGGATGTGATGGGGAGTTGAAGCTCTGAGGTTGTCCCCCAAAATTGAATTGGGGAGAACCCCCAGCTCACCTCTGTGGGTTCTTATTGATGGATGTCACCTTCCAGGGTGGCCTGAGACAGCGGGAAATCAGTTAAAGGGTCTGCCAGGAGCAGCCACAGGACCCCCCCACCCAGGCAGACCCACGCACCCAGCTTGAGGGAGCCCCCCAAAGCAGGGAACCCCCCCAGATGGCACCTGGGGATGGTGATGGAATTGTGGAGGAAGTTCTCAAACTTCTTCTGGAAGGACTCGGCCTCGCCCTCCATGCGCAGCTGCCCGTCAGTGGGGCGGCAGGGGCAGCACCTCTCCTCCGCATCCTGCTCCCCCTCGGGGCCGTCCCCAAACCCGAAACGCGTGTCTGCGCTGCTGGTGGGCAGCTTCAGGCCTGTGGGCAGCAACGGGCAGGGCTGGCAGCGCCTGGCGCAGCAGCACCACCCTTGTTCTGCTGGTGTCCTCGGCTGCTGTGCTGGCCCTGGCCGGCCTGGCCTCACCTTTGTGGCAGTAGTCGTTGATGTAGAGCTCCATGTCCTCGGCCAGCTGCTGCCACAGCACCAGGTAGTAGATGATGTTGCCGTTGCGTTGCGTGGGCGGCTTCCAACGCACCACGATGTGGGAGGAAGAGTTGGACATGGAGATGACGTCCCGGGGCACCGTCGGGGCTGGGAGGACACAGGGGTGGTGTCAGTCATTCCTGTAGGGGTGGGGTGGGTCCACCACGGGCATCGCCAGCCCCGTGCCAGCCCCTTACCCGCCGGCATGGTGCGGATGTAAACCACCTCGCTCTGGGCCCCGTAGTTGCGCCCTTCCTCGGCCGTGGTGAGGGTGATGGCGCGCACGAAGATGGCGTACTGGGTCCAGGGACGGAGGTTGAGCAGCGTCACCCCTGGTTCCTGCTCGCTGCTCAGCGGCAGGTCCACGTCCAGCACGTTCCAGCTCTGGGCCCCACAGGCGTCCTGCCCCACGTACTCCGACACGTTCTGGAAGGGTCTGTCCCACACCGGGCATCAGGGAGGGTCCAGCAGGGACAGAGGACACCACAAGGGCATTCCCAAGCGCTCCACCACGGGGACAAGAGGAGCACTTACGACTCCTTGTAGTAGACGATGAAGCTGAGGAGGTCGCGGTACTCGGGGGGCCGGTACCGCTCCCACTTGAGGAAGATGCGGTCGGACTCGGTGACGTTGGAGATGAAGCGCAGGGTCTGGGTCTTGCCTGTGGGGAGGAGGCAGGGCTCAGGCAGAGGCTCGTGGCACTGCTGCTCGTCCCCATCCCCGTACTCACAGGACGCCCTGTCCCCGTTGGTGCGGGGGTTGATCTCCGCCTTGTTCTGCCGGCCCTTGGTGCCCGTCACCTCCTCCATGCGATAGATCTCGGCCAGGCACAGCTTGGGGTTGAATGCAAAGTACATCTTGCCCACGGGGATGGAGAGGATGTGGTGGCTCCAGTCCCAGAGCTGCTGCAGGTTCTGGTTGTCCAGGACGTACAGGGTGTAATTCCTGGCGGAGGAGATGTGGGTGGAGGCAGTGGGCGAGGGCACCTTCAGGGCCACAAGTCCCCCCCAAACCCGCACCATCCTCACCCATCCACCATGGAGTCACCACGGATCAGTTTTAGGTTCTTGAAGAAGGACAAGGAGACGAGGGCAAAGGAATGTTTGATCTTCAGGAAGCCGGTGATGGTCTCAATGAGCCCCAGGCTGCTCTGCAGCTCCGAGGCCAGGTTGTCTGGGAATGACACACTGTGTGAGCTCATGGAGAGGAGTACCTCCCCATTAACTCACCCTGCAAGGCAAAACACCCCCTGCCCTCCCCAGCATCTCTCCCACCCGGGGTGGGTCTGGCAGGGCCAGCTCTGGCACTCACAGCCCCGGCGGATGTTGAGGATGAGGTTGCCCTCGATGAGGGTGCAGCCCCCCAGCTCCTGCGCCGCCTGCATCGAGTCGATGGTCTTGGTGCCCACCTTGCACTCCTTGGGACACAGCCCCTCGCACTTGTGGCAGAACATGCTGCGGGCAGGGCGACAGGGACAGGATGAGAGCCGGCCAGCGTGCCACCACCCCGCCAGGGCACCGGGGACACCCCCACCTGCTCTCGTTCCTGCTGTAGCCCGAGGGACACTCGGACAGGCACTGCCGCTGGTGGATAACGAACTTGGAGGCGTCGCGGGGGTCGTGGGAGACCTTGCGCAGGCTGGCGCAGTACTCGGCCGTGACGCAGCGCCAGCCCTCGTACTCGTAGGTGCGGGGCGGGCACGAGGGCAGGCAGTGCCCGTTGAAGTGGAAGTGGCGGCAGGCGACGCAGGCCCGGCGGTCGTGGGGGCGGCCGCAGCCCCCCAGGCACTCGGGGTGGCAGCACTCGCCCGCGGCCGTGCATGCTGAGCCTGCCCCGCATGGGCACACTGAGAGGGGAGATGGGCATGTGGGCATGGGGAACGGGCTGCAGGGATTGGGATTGGGATTGGGATTGGGGGGAGAGGAGAGAGGGGGAAGGGGTTGGGGGGCTGGTGGCATCCTCCAGGGGTGGGGGAAAAGGGGAGTGAGGGTGGGGTGGAGAGATGGAGGGAGGGAGGGATGGTGGGATGGATGGATGGATGGATGGATGGGTGGATGGATGGATGGATGGATGGATGGATGGATGGATGGATGGATGGATGGATGGAGGGATGCAGGGAGGGATGAGGGGATGTGGGGATGGATTCAGTGATGGAGGAATGGAGGAATGCGGGAATGGAGGAATGCGGGGATGGATGGATGGATGGATGGATGGATGGATGGATGGATGGATGGATGGATGGATGATGGATGGTGGGATGAAGGGATGGATGGATGGATGGATGGATGGATGGATGGATGGATGGATGGATGATGGATGGTGGGATGAAGGGATGAAGAGATGCAGGGAGGGATGAGGGGACGTGGGGATGGATTCAGTGATGGAGGAATGCAGGGATGGATGGATGGATGGATGGATGGATGGATGGATGGATGGATGGATGGATGGATGATGGATGGATGATGGATGGATGGATGGATGGATGGATGGATGGATGGATGGATGGATGGAGGGATGGATGGATGGAGGGATGGATGGATGGATGGATGGATGGATGGATGGATGGATGGATGGATGGATGGATGGATGGATGGATGGATGGCTAAATGGATGGAGGGATGGATGGATGGATGGATGGATGGATGGATGGATGGATGGATGGATGGATGGATGATGGATGGATGGATGGATGATGGAGGGATGGATGATGGATGGATGGATGGATGGATGGATGGATGGATGGATGGATGGATGATGGAGGGATGGATGGATGGATGGATGGATGGATGGATGGATGGATGGATGATGGATGGATGGATGGATGGATGGATGGATGGATGGATGGATGGATGATGGATGGATGGATGGATGGATGGATGGATGGATGGATGGATGGTGGGATGGTGGGATGAAGTGATATAGGGAAGGGTGTGGGGATGGATTTGGTGATGGAGGAATGCAGAGTTGGAGGGAAGGATGAAGGGATGCAGGGAGGGATGTGCAGATGGATTTAGTTATGGAGGAATGTGGGAATGGAGGGAGGGATGGTGGGATGAAGGGATGCAGGGAGGGAGGGATGTGGGTATGGATGCAGTGATGGAGGAATGCAGGGACAGAGGGAGGGATGGTGGGATGCAGGGAGGAATGTGATGCAAGGACAGAAGGAAGGATGCAGGGACAGAAGAAAGGATGCTGGGATGGGAGGATGCAAGAATGGAGGGAGCAAGGGAAGGACACAGGGATACAGGGAGGTAGGGATGGGTTGATGGAGGAGTGGATGGAGGCATGGCAGCACTGATGGAAGGGTGACCAAAGGGATGGATGGATGGATGGATGGATGGATGGATGGATGGATGGATGGATGGATGGACGGATGGATGGACAGCCATGTGATGAGTGAGGCTGGCCAGGCAGGTGGGCTGATGGGTGGATGAGGGGTTGCATGGAGGGACAGCAGGACAGACAGATGGACAAGGTGGGGCTCAGCCTATGCTGAACTCCCTCTGCCCAGTGCAGCCAGGCCAGGCCCACAGCTGAGCTTGCAGCCCAGATAAGGATCTGTGTTTATAGTACATATTTCATTACCAGCTCTCCTGTTTACAGAAAACGAGCTCAGGAGGGGCCTGTATTTACCTCAGCACTGGGAAAACACAGCAGCAAGGAGCTGGCCTCTCCTCGGAGGATGATACAGCACGGATCTGGTTACCCCACCGTGCAGCCTGCACAGCACACTCCCGGCAGCAGAGGAACCACAACCACACCACCAGCACCCTCCCAGTTTACCCCACAAACCAGCACCATCCCAAAAAAGCAGCACGACCAGACCCCCGTGGCGGCGCCACCCACCTTTCTGGCAGTAGCTGGAGGTCCAGCAGCGATAATCCAGCTGTCCATTAACACTGGTCTGCACGCACGGCTTCTCCACGTCCAGGATGCCCGGGCAGACGTCAGCACACTCTTCAGCCAACTTATTGCCCACGATGTAGGTGCTGTCCCCGCCGTCGGGCAGCAGCAGCCCCCAGTCGATGGTGGAGAGGTGGCAGAGCTCCTGGTTGCGCTCGATGCGCACCGAGCCGCGCAGGACGTGGCCCAGGCTGTGCAGCCCCACGTCCCGCAGGTGCGGCATCTCGAAGATGACCAAGGCGTAGCTGAAGAAGAGGTTGGTGCCGCGGATGACCGAGAGGTTGGGGAAGAGGTCGCGCAGGCTCTCCAGCCCGTAGACGCGGAACAGCAGCAGGTACTCCGTGATCATCAGCAGCCGGGGGAAGCTGAGGCCGCGGAAGTCCTCGGCGCCCGTGGTGAACATCAGCAGGATCTGCAGGTTGCCCTCGATGATGGAGCAGTTCTCCAGCTTCCGCAGCTGGGACACGTCGTGGCGGATGTCCATGCTGCCGCAGACTGGGGTGGCGAGAGGGGGGACCCCGTGGGTGGCAGCAAGGATGGGACAGATCCCCCACTCCCACACCACCACACCCCCAAACCCCCACCCATGGATCCCCCAGGGGATGCTCAGGGCGGGTTTAATATCCTGGTGCTGCCTGTCAAGCGTGGCTGGAGTCGGAGATGTGAGCAGCTCTGGCAGCAGCCGGCTCTCCAGGGCATGGCACGTCCGTCAGCAGTGATGCTAACGAGGCCTGGCAGGCCACCCTGCCCTTTGTCAGCCCCACAGTCACGTCCCAGCCCTGGGGGAAGCTGTCTGGGGGTGCAGATGGCTTTTCCCCTTCCCCAGTTTGTGGGGAGCTGTGGGTGCTCACAGATCTCCCCACTCACAGTTACCCAGGGAGTGGCAGCTCCAGTGAGGCCTGGCAGGCTGACATGGGGCAGGGATCACATCCCAACCCTGGGGAAGCTGTCTGGGGGTGCAGGTGGATTTTCTCCTTCCCCAAGTTGCTGGGTGCTCGTGGATGTCCTTGCTCATGGTTACCCAAGGAGTGGCAGCTCCAGCAAGGTTGTCCCCATTAACTCCCCCTCGTGCCCAGACAGGTAATGGGGCACACCAGGCCACCACAGGTGTCCATGTGGCACTGCTCCAGCCCCACATTGGCTGTCCTGGGGCTTTTCCACCCAGAAATGGAGTCCCTGCACCTCCTGCTTCCTGATCCTGGCAGGGATGCAAGAGCCAGACCAAGCACAGAGCTTCCCACAGACATCATCCCCAGCCAGAAACCAGTGCCAGGTCCTGGAAGGGATCAGGTGCGTGGTTCACCCCCCATCTGCCTGCTACCAGCCCAGGCTCATGGCCATGTCCTTGTCACCTCATGCCCAGTGGTGATTTCCCCTTCATGGGCACCATGACCCCATGGGCACCATGACCCCATGGGCACCATGGCTCTGGCAGCTGCCCGTAGCCCCTCACCCCATGTTCAGCCCCTCACTGCCAGCCCTGTCTCCTCCTCTGAGGGTCCCTCTGTCCCCCTGCAGCACTGACCCCACTGCCACCATCACCCCCCTGACTCTGCAAATCCCCCTGTGAGGGGAGGGGGTCCCCAGTGCCACCATCACCTCCCTGACCCTTCAAAGTCCCCCCTGTAAGGGGAGGGGGTCCCCTGGGAGCACAGACAGAGGGTAGGGGGTCCCAGTGGGAGCAGGCACAGCACCCTGTGTCCCTTGGGTGCTTCATCCTCTTCCTCCATCGCTCCCACAGCCCCTCGGTGACTGGGGAAACTGAGGCACGGGTGGCAGGCAGAGGGGAAGGCAGGACAAACAGACCCTGTTGCGGCCATGAGACCCAGGACCCACGGCTGCCCCCTCCCCAACCTTTCCCACCCCAGCAGCTGCTCAGGGAGCTGTGACAATGCCCCACATCCCGCTGAGGGGCTGAGGCTCCCATCCCTGCCCAAGCCCCCCACTCCACTCCCCTCATCCCACCCCAGCTGTAGGGAGCCCCCAAAACCGGGTGTCTGCATCATTGCGGGGCAAACCCAGACAGGGAACACCCCAAAAACTTCACCTCGGGGTTTATCCCTTGCAGAGCCCCGAGCACAGGCAGCCCCCCACCCCGAAACCCCCCCACCAAAAGCACTCACTTTCCGAGGGCGCCCACACGGGGGGCACCGGGAGGTGGCCAAGGAGCAGCAGCATCACCCCCAGCCTCGGGGCACGCAGCGCCCCCGGCCCCATCCTCGAACGGGCCCGTCCCGATCCCGCTCGCCGTGTCCGTGTCCGGTGCCCGGGGAGCGCCGGGATACCGGGGGAGCCCTGCCCGGAGCCTGCGGCCCCTTCACTTTTGTTTTCGGCTGCCGCACACAAAATATTTAGCCTGACAACTCTCAGGGCCAGGGCCAGGGCATGTTTGGGAAATAGAGAAGGGGAGGGGGGAAAAAAAAAAAAACAGCGCGCCCTCCCCCCCCGCGCCCGAGTGGGTGGGAAGGAAAAGCTGCCTCCGTGCCTCAGTTTCCCCAGCCGGAGAGGGAGGTTCCGAGTGGTTCTGACACCGGGAAAGCAGCCAGAAACTCATGGAATAGCACAGAAGGGACAATTTAAGGGTCACTGTGCCTGGCAGGGTGAATGGGGGGTGCCGGGAGACTTTTGGGGTCCCCACAGAAGAGCAGCCCTGCAGTGAGGGGGGGGAAGCTGCGGGCACTCAGCACCTGCCTGGCTGCGACGAGCCGCCCTCAAGGGGAAGGAGAAGCAGGACAAGAGGAGGAGGAGGAGGAGGAGGAGGAGGAGGAGGAGGAGGTGGCATTTATTTTTCTCATTAGGACAAAGCAGGGAGGAGGGCAGGAGCAGGGTGCTGATGCCCCAGTGACCCCCCCAACACCACAGAACTGGAGCTGGCAGTGCCTCTGCCCCTTTGCATGGGGCGATGCGGGCACCCCAAGGCTCCTCCTGCCTTTTTTTGGAGGAGCTCAGGAGCAGCTGCTTCTCCTCCGGCGCAGCAGAGCGGTCTGGGGGCTCCTCTCCTCCTCGGGGTCGCTCTCACAGCGGCGCTGGGGGCACAGGGGGGGCTGCAGGGCACGGCCAGGGCTTCCCCCCGAGGAGAGGGCACCCCTCAGTGCACAGCACCCCACCCTGCACCATGCCCCCATCACGCTGCCCCAGCAATGGGAGGGATGCCCAAAACAGGGGGTCTGCAGCACAGGGGGCACTGCCATAGAGAGAAACGGAGGGAGACCCCCCCCCAAATCCTTTCTTCCCCCCAAAAACTGAAAGAGACCCCCACCCCCATATCCCTTCCTCCCCCTCCCCAGGCCGTGCTGGGGGGGATCTGGGGGCTCACCAGCTCCTCATCCTCCCTCCCCAGGCGGCACAGGCGGTTGCAGGCGGACACGGTGTTGTAGGAGAGCTACGGGGGGACACAGAAGGAGGGGTCTGAGGTGGGGGTCCCTGCCCAGATCTGGGGGGCTCCCCAGGGGTGCTGGGACCCCACAGCCGGGCACCTTCCACTTCCTGCGGGCGTTGAACTTGCGGAAGTTTCTCATGTTGATGGAGGAGCGGCTGCGGCTCAGCGCCTGCTTCCTGCTCAGGGGCTGCGGGGACAAGGACGTGGCACTGCCACTGCCACTGTCCCCGTGTGCCCATCCCGCTGCCAGGGGCCTGGCAGGCCCTGCCCGTGCCATTTACCTTGATCCAGGGGTGCACCAGGCACTCGGCTGCGCTCATGCGGCGCCTGCGGAACACGGGGAGGGGTTGGGGTCGGGGGTGCTGGTCCCACAGACCCACACTGGGGATGGGGAGGGGTCAGGGGCAGTGTTAGGGTCAGGATTGGGGTTTGGGTCAGGGTCAGGGTCATGGTTAGGGTTAGGGTCAGGGTTAGGGTCAGGATTGGGGTTAGGGTCAGGGTCAGGGTCATGGTTAGGGTTAGGGTCAGGGTTAGGGTCAGGATTGGGGTTAGGGTCAGGGTCAGGGTCATGGTTAGGGTTAGGGCCAGGGTTAGGGCCAGGGTTGGGGTCAGGGTTATGGTTTAGGGTTAGTGGTTATGGTTTAGGGTTAGGGTCAGGGTCAGGGTTAGGGTTAGGGTTTAGGGTTAGGGTTAGGGTTAGGGCCAGGGTTAGGGTCAGGGTTAGGGGTCATGGTTAGGGTTAGGGCCAGGGTTAGGATCAGGTTTGGGGTTAGGGTTATGGTTTAGGGTTAGGGTTAGTGGTTAGGGTTTAGGGTTAGGGTCAGGGTCAGGGTCAGGGTTAGGGTTAGGGTTAGGGCCAGGGTTAGGGTCAGTGTTAGGGTCAGGATTAGGGTTAGGGTCAGGGTCATGGTTAGGGTTAGGGCTGGGGTTAGGGTCAGGGTTGGGGTTAGGGTTATGGTTTAGGGTCAGGGTCAGAGTTAGGGTCAGGGTCAGGGTCAGGGTCAGGGTTAGGGTTAAGGTTATGGTTTAGGGTCAGGGTCAGAGTTAGGGTCAGGGTTAAGGTCAGGGTCAGGGTCAGGGTCACATTAAGGTCAGGGCCATAGGGTTAGGTTTAGGGTCAGGGTCAGTGTTAAGGTCAGGATCAGAGTCAGGGTCAAGGTCAGGGTTAGGATTAGGGTTAAGGTTAGGTTTTGGTTTAGGGTCAGGGTTAGGGTTAGGGTCAGAGTTAGGGTCAGGATTAGGGTCAGGGTCAGGGTCAGGGTCAGGGTTAGGGTTAGGTTTTGGTTTAGGGTCAGGGTTAAGGTTAGGGTCAGAGTTAGGATCAGAGTCAGGGTCAGGGTTAGGGTTAGGGTTAGGTTTTGTTTTAGAGTCAGGGTCAGAGTTAGGATCAGGGTTATGGTCAGGGTTAGGGTCAGGTTCAAAGTTAGGATCAGGATTAGGGTCAGGGTACGGGTTAGGGTTAGGGTCAGGGTCAAGTTAGGGTCAGGGTTAAGAGCAGGGTCAGGGTCAGGCTCAGGGTTAGGTTTTGTTTTAGGGTCAGGGTTAGGGTCAGAGTCAGGGTCATGTTTAGGGTCAATCATAGGGTCAGGGTTAGGGTTAGGGTTAGGGTCAGGGATAGGCTCAGCGTCAGGGTTTTGCTAGTGGGGATGGAGAAGGGAACCAGATGGAGGTGGAGATGGTGGGAATGGAGATGAGGATGAGAATGAGATGGAAACAGAGATGGGATGGAGATAACGATGGCTTGGGGATGCAGATGATGGGATGGGATGGGATGGGATGGGATGGGATGGGATGGGATGGGATGGGATGGGATGGGATGGGATGGGATGGGATGGGATGGGATGGGATGGGATGGCATGGCATGGGATGGCATGGCATGGCATGGGATGGCATGGGATGGGAATGGGGATGTAGATAGGGATGGGGATACCACAGAAATGGGATGGAGATGGAAAGAGAGATAGGGATGATGGAGGTGGGGATGGGGATGGGGATGAAGATGAGACCAGCATGGGATGGAGATGGCCATAGGAACGATGAAGATGGGGACGGAGATTTTGGAGGTGGGGATAACAGAGGTGTAGGTGGGGGCAGAGATGGGAAGGAGATGGAAGGGATGGAGATGGGGCCTCACTGTGGCTCCTTCAGCAGCAGCTGGCGGATGAAGTCCTTGGCCAGCTCGGAGGTCTGGCTGAAGCAGCGCTCCTCAAACTCGTAGGCGCCCGCCACGACGTTGGACAGCGTCTCAGCATCCGTCTCACCCTGGAAGGGGGACAGGCCACTGAGCCTGTGGGGACACAACAGAGCCACTGAGTGCCAGGACAGCACCAGCACCCCCAGCGTCCCCGTGCCTCAGTTTCCCCCAGCCACGGAGAGCATTGCCCCATACTCACAGAATGTAGGTGATGACTCCGATGCTCCTGAAATGAAGGGGTGGGAGTCAGGCGCTGCCCTCCCTGGGGCCCCCCATGCCCTGTGGCACCCATGGGGGGGCTCTCCCCACCCACCAGCTCAGCCTGCTGCCCCCCAGGTCCTGATCCTCACCACATGTCGGTCGCAGGGCTCAGTGGTTCATAATTGATCACTTCAGGAGCTGGGGGCAAACAGAGCCAGGGTGGGACATCACGGGGACAGGAGCATGGCTGGGTGGGTGGGTGGGTGGGTGCAGGGACCCCCAGGGATGTGCCAGCCCCCTACCAATGTACTGGGGGGTCCCACAGAGGCTCCTGTAGGTGATGCCATCCTGCAGCTGCTGGGCCAGCCCGAAGTCGATGATCTTGATCCGGGGCTTGGGGACGTCCTTGTCCTGCAGCATGATGTTCTCGGGCTGTGGGAACAGGGCAGGGCACGGCGGGGTGACCCGGGGGTTCCAGGGAGTGAGGATGGGGGGGTCCCCCACGTGTGGGAATCCACAAAAAAAGAGGGTTTTGGGGAAAGCTGCAAAAGGCAGGCCCTAGAGGCAGCAGAACTGTGATTGGAGCTAAGCAGCAGCCATGAGATTGGTCAGCAGGAAAATGAAATAATTTTAAACTGTAGAAAAGCAAGGACAAATAGAACAATGGTATTAATGTGTGTCTAGAATAACTCTCTAAGCTGCAGAAAAGCTTATCTAGCAAGATATTAAGGAGGTTAAAGCTTAATAATGGAGCTCTGTGCGTTGTGTTTTAAGGCTTACAAGCAGGTATTATATTTTAAATAAGCAAGCATTGTTTAACCCAAGGTATGTGTGCTTATAGTGGTTGGATAGAACTACTGTCAATATAGAATATATACTATAGAAATATAAATACTATCAATGTGCTTTTGCTTTGTGTGATTGGTCAAAAAAAAAGTTGTAAACTAAGCTGTAACATTAAGTTCTTGGTCTGCTGCTGGGGCTGTGAGCTGATGGCACCTTCCCATTGTTATAACCATGCGATGAGAGTGATGCTGGAGAATAAAACAGCTCAAGGGCTGTTCCCAGCAGTCCTGTCCTGTCCATGATTCGTACATAGATTTGTCAGCAGAAAAATTATCTAAGAAGTAGAAAGTGAGGACAAATAAAACAACGGTCTGTGTATTAACACTTGTCTAGAATAACTCCTCAAGGTGTAGAAAAGTATATTTAGTGAGATATTAGGAAGTTTCAAGCTTAATAATGGAGCTCTGTGCGTTGTGTTTTAAGGCTTACAAGCAGGTATTATATTTTAAATAAGCAAGCATTGTTTAACCCAAGGTATGTGTGCTTATAGTGGTTGGATAGAACTGTCAATATAGAATATATACTATACAGATATAAATACTGTCAAAGTGCTTTTGCTTTGTGTGATTGGTCAAAAAAAAGTTGTAAACTAAGCTGTAACATTAAGTTCTTGGTCTGCTGCTGGGGCTGTGAGCTGATGGCACCTTCCCATTGTTATAACCATGCGATGAGAGTGATGCTGGAGAATAAAACAGCTCAAGGGCTGTTCCCAGCAGTCCTGTCCTGTCCATGATTCGTACATAGATTTGTCAGCAGAAAAATTATCTAAGAAGTAGAAAGTGAGGGCAAATAAAACAACGGTCTGTGTATTAACACTTGTCTAGAATAACTCCTTAAGCTGTAGAAAAGTATATTTAGTGAGATATTAGGAAGTTTCAAGCTTAATAATGGAGCTCTGTGTGTTGTGTTTTAAGGCTTACAAGCAGGTATTATATTTTAAATAAGCAAGCATTGTTTTAACCAAAGGTACGTGTGGTTATAATTATTAGATAGAACTGCTGTCAATGCGCTTTTGCTTTGTGTGATTGGTCGAGAAGCTTATAAAGTGAGTTGTAACATTAAGTTCTTTGTCTGCTGCCTGGGATGTGAGCTGCTGGCAGCTTCCCATTGTCATAACTGATGATGGAAAACAAAACAGCTCAAGGCCTGTTCCACAGCAGCCCTGTCCCGTTTGTGGTCTGTAAATAAGCCCCTCCTGCTGGCAATGCCCACCTTGAGGTCGAAGTGAGCGATGAGGCGGGCGTGCAGATATTCCACCCCGCTCAGGATCTGCGCCAGGAACTCGATGGCCTCCTCCTCCGACAGCATCTCCTTCTCAGCAATGAAGTCAAAGAGCTCCCCACCCCTGATCCTGTTGTAGGTAAAAGTTAAGTTAAGTTAGGGTATAGTTCAATTATACAGTATTAATTATGTTATGTTAATTGTATTAAGAGTGGGGATTATTAGAATGTGCTAGGAGAAGGGTCCAGGGTTTGGTGGAAGGGCAGTCTGGCAGGGCAAGGTGAGGTTGAAGAGAGATTGGATGGAAGATCTGAGCAATCATTCGAAGCCCTGCAGAAACAGTTGGTCCAGAATGAACGGCGTTAAATACCAACGAGAAGCCTGGGAATGGACCATTCACCACGGAGGTCCAAAATGGACCAATCCTGGACTCAAAGTGGGCTATAAATGGGGGGAGTTCAGTTGGGCCAGGGTTCTTCTTTTTGGAAACTTGTTTTGTGGGGACAACCCAGTGCACTTGGGGGTAGCGCACTGTTCTGTTTTTGGCTGTTTGGGCCCTCAGGCTTATCCTGGGTACTCCATTCTGTTACCGGGCTTGCAGAGGTGAAGAGATAGACAAGAATCTTGACTCCATGATCAGAAGGCTGGATTTATTAATTGATGATATATGTTACAGTATGACTATGCTAATAGGGATAGAGAGAAAAGTCTCAGAAGCTTGCTATGCTAAGAATAGAAAAGGAATGAATAAACAAAGGGGACTCTCTCTGATTCTGTCCCAGAGGGAGCTCAGCCTTTGATTGGCCCTTAATTGTAAACATGCAACATGGGCCAATCACAGGTGCACCTGTTGCATTCCACAGCAGCAGATAACCAGTGTTTACATTCCCCTTCTGGGGCCTCAGCTTCCCAGAAGGGGGAAAAACCCTAAAGAAAGGATTTTTCACAAAAGACGCCTGCGACACCGTTCCTTGCAGCCATTTTAATAAACGAGAACCTCTTTCTCCAGAGAAAGTTTGGCCTCGTTCATATTCACAACAATCCCGGGGACAGGGGAGCTCGGCCACCTCCAACACGTGGCACAAAAAGGGGGGTCCCACCCTGCAGGACCCCACTCACAGCTCCAGGACGAGCACCACCTCTGCCGCGCTGCTGAAGAGCTCGTGGAGCCGCAGGATGTTGGGGTGCTGGAGCTGCCGGAGGATGGAGACCTCCCGCTGCACCTGAGCCCGCTCCAGCCCCGTTCGGCCCCGCCGCATCCTCAGGAGCTTGGCGGCGTAGAAAGCGCCGGTGCTGCGCTCCCGGCACAGCCTGACCACGCCGAAGTGGCCGCTGCAGAGAGAGCGGGGCTGGGTTGGCACCGGGCAGGGGGAGAACCCAGAAATCCGGGTATCCCCGGCGCTGCCATGGAGCTGGGATCCTGCCTGTGCCGCAGTGAACCTGCCCGGATCCTCACCTGCCCTGTGTTCACCTGCCTGGATCCCGTTCACCTGCCTGGATCCCACTCACCTGCCTGGATCCCATTCACCTGCCTGGATCCCACTCACCTGCCTGGATTCCACTCACGTGCCCAGACCCCACTCACCTGCCTGGATCCCATTCACCTGCCTGGATCTGGATCCCATTCACCTGCCTGCAACCTGCTCACCTGCCTGGATTCCACTCATGTGCCCAGACCCCACTCACCTGCCTGGATCCCATTCACCTGCCCAGATCCCACTCACCTGTCTGAATCTCATTCACCCTCCCAGATCCCACTCACCTGCCTGGATCCCATTCACCTGCCTGCAACCTGCTCACCTGCCTGGATTCCACTCACCTGCCCTGTGTTCACCTGCCCAGACCCCACTCACCTGCCCAGACCCCACTCACCTGTCTGAATCTCATTCACCCTCCCAGATCCCACTCACCTGCCTGGATCCCATTCACCTGCCCTGTGCTCACCTGCCTGCAACCTGCTCATCTGCCCAGATCCCACTCTGGGCTGTCCCCACCTGCCCAGATCCTCCTCACCTGCCCTGTGTTCACCTGCCTGTGACCTGCTCACCTGCCTGGATTCCTGCTCACCTGTGGCAGATCCCACTCACCTGCCCAGATCCCCACTGAACCGGCCTGGATCCGACTCACCTGCCCAGCTCCTACTCACCTGCCCAGATTCCTGCTCACCTGCCCAGATCCCCCTCACCTACCCAGATTCCTGCTCATCTGTGGGAGATCCCACTCACCTGCCCAGATCCCACACACCTGCCTGGATTCCTGCCTGCCCTGTGTTCCTGCCTGCAACCTGCTCACCTGTGGTGGGTGCTGCTCACCTACCTGGATCCCCCTCACCTGTTTGGATCCCACTCACCTGCCTGAACCCCATTCACCTTCCCAGATCCCACTCACCTGCCTGTGACCTGCTCACCTGTGGTGGCTCCTGTTCACCTGCCCAGATCCCACTGAACCTACCTGGATACCCCTCATGTGCCTGGATTCCTGCTCACCTGCCCAGATCCCACTCACCTGCCTGTGACCTGCTCGCCTGTGGTGGCTCCTTCTCACCTGCCCAGATCCAGATCCCACTCACCTGCCTGAATCCCCCTCACCTGCCTGAATCCCCTTCACCTGCCCAAATTCCTGCCTGCCCCGTGTTCACCTGCCTGCAACCTGCTCACCTGGGGTGGATTCCGTTCACCTGCCCAAATCCCACTCACCTGCCCAAATTCCTGCTCACTGAACCTGCCTGGATTTCTGCTCATCTGTGGTAGATCCCACTCACCTGTTTGGACCCCCCCTCACCTTCCCAGATCCCCTCACCTGCCCAAATTCCTGCTCACTTACCCAAATCCCCCTCACCTGCCCGTACCCCCCTCACCTGCCCAGCCTCTCCAGCAGCTCATACGTGTCCTCCACGCTGCCCGGGCTGGTGGTGCCTGCCAGGCCCTGGCCCTCCTCATCCTCCCTGGGCTCAGCCACGTCCTGTGGGGGAACAGCAGCAGCACCTGGGCAGGGGCTGAGCCACACCTGGGCGTGCAGGGACCCCCCCAGAACCCCCCAGAACCCCCCAGAACACTCCAAATAGAATCCACAGTGCTGTGTCAGAGCTCAGCCCCTTCCCAGGGACCCCCCAGAACCCCCCCAGAACCCCTCAGAACCCCCCAAAGGGAATCCCCAGTGCTGTGTCAGAGCTCAGCCCCTGCCCAGGGACCCCCAGAAACCCCCCAGAACCCCCCAAAGGGAACTCTCAGTGCTGCATCTGAGCTCAGGCCCTGCCCAGGGACCCCCCAGAACCCCCCAGGGACCCCCAGGATGCTCCAAGAATAATTCCCAGTGCTTTGTCAGAGCTCAGCCTCTTCCCAGGGACCCCCAGGACCCCCCCAGAACCCCCCAAAGGGAACTCCCAGTGCTGTGTCAGAGCTCAGACCCTGCCCAGGGACCCCCCAGAACTCCTCAGAACCCCCCAGGATGCTCCAAAGGGAATCCCCAGTGCTTCATCTGAGCTCAGGCCCTGCACAGGGACCCCCAGAACCCACCAGGACCCCCCCAGAACCCCCCAAAGGGAACTCCCAGTGCTGCATCTGAGCTCAGGCCCTGCCCAGGGACCCCCCAGAACCCCTCAGAACCCCCCAGGATGCTCCAAAGGGAATCCCTAGTGCTTCATCTGAGCTCGGGCCCTGCCCAGGGACCCCCAGAACCCCCCAGGGACCCCCAGGATGCTCCAAATAGAATCCCCAGTGCTGTGTCACGGCTCAGCCCCTGCCCAGCTCTCCCAGTTAACACCGAATTTTCCAGCAGGTGGAAATTTGGAGACTTCCAGCCCTTGGGAAGGACCTGCAGGAGCTGCTCAGGGGGTTTGGAAATGGGGCAGGAGCAGGAATGGGGGGGTGGTCACAGCAGCCTCCCCATCCCTCGGTGTGCAAGGGGTGCAAAATGCAGAGAAAACACAAAATTTGGGGTTTAAAAAAAAAACCCAAAAAAACAGATTAATAAGGGATGAAAGCATGGTGAGCTCAGCCACTCCCTGGCAGTGCCCCCCACAGCAGGGGAAGTTTTGGGAAGGGAAGGTTTGGGAAGTTTTAGGAAGGGAAGTTTTGGGAAGGGAAGTTTTGGGAAGTTTTGGGAAGTTTTGGGAAGTTTTGGGAAGTTTGGGGAAATTTTGGGAAGGGAAGTTTTGGGAAGGGAAGTTTTGGGAAGGAAAGTTTTGGGAAGGGAAATTTTGGGAAGTTTTGTGAAGTTTTGTGAAGTTTTGTGAAGTCTTGTGAAGTTTTGGGAAGGGAAGGGAAGGGAAGGGAAGGGAAGGGAAGGGAAGGGAAGGGAAGGGAAGGGAAGGGAAGGGAAGGGAAGGGAAGGGAAGGGAAGGGAAGGGAAGGGAAGGGAAGGGAAGGGAAGGGAAGGGAAGGGCCCCATTCCCATCTCCTGCTCCTTTGGAAGAAGGAGGGAGAGCCTGAGGAGGGAGGGAGGAATGGTGGAAGATGTTGCTAAGGTTTTGCTTTTCATTATCCTGCTCTGATTCGATTAGTAATAAACACAATTAATGTCCCCAAGTCGAGTCTATTTTGCCCATGACGTTGAGAGGAGTGAGGGATTTGTCTTTGCAGACGAGCTGGGAGATAAAACCAGCGCTGAGAGATAAAAGGAAGGATTCCGCTGATTGACGAATGGAAAAGGAGATTTGATTTTAAAAATAAACTTCAGAGGTTTGATTTTAAAAATAGACTTTGCTGATAAATGAAATTGGATATTGAAAGATGAAGGAAACAATGGGGAAAACCCCTAAATTCCATAAGAATTAAAAATGAAAAGGGAAGGTTGTACATTAGAGGGGAATCATTGGTATAAGGAAGGTTGTACCTCTCAAATACCTCAGAAATGGGAAAAGAAAGAGGGAAATTGGGACAAAAAGGAGGCTGAGTCCTCCAAAAAATTGGAGAGACCCCAGGGGAATGCCCCATGGCCTCTCCCTTTATTCTAATAAAGTTACAGGACTCCTCTGTCTCATTTTTGGACATAGACCTCTGGTGTTTGTGGATTAATTTTCCTGACAACATTAATGGGTGAGTGACCCCTCCCTGCCATTAGCCCCACCCAGGAGCCCAAAAACTGATGTAAAAATAAAGTACACAGACATTAAGTAAAAAAAAAAAAAAAAAAAAAAGGAATAATAATAAACTTGTAATCATAAATTATTAAGAAAAACCATAAACTTATGTTTCTATATTAATAAGTAAGAATATAATTTAAGTACGAAACGGTATTGATAAGATGAAGAGTCTACAGTGTAGTAATGCGATTATATAAAGTTAAAAGTTGATGTAAAAATTAAATTAAAAGTTAAAAATGGGTGTTAAAATAAAGTGCACGGACATTAGGTAGAAAAATAACAAACTTACGTTTTTATAGTTATAAGTAAGAATATAATTTAAGTTGAAGTAAGAAACTGTATTGATAAGAGGGTGAAGAGTTTATGGTATAGTAATGTGATTATATAGATTTAAAAGTTGGTGTAAAAATTAAATTAAAAGTTTAAAATCGATGTAAAAATAAACAGACACTAAATAGAAAAATAATAAACTTATGTTTTTATAGTTATAAGTAAGAATATCATTTAAGGAAGAAACTGTATTGATAAGATGGTGAAGAGCCTACAGTATAGCAATGTGATTATATAGAGTTAAAAGTTGATGTAAAATTAAATTAAAGGTTAAAAATTGATGTAAAAATAAACAGATATTAAACAGAAAATCATAAATTTATGTTTTTATAGGTATAAGTAAAAATTTAATTTTAGTTTAAGTAAGAAACTCGATAAGATGGTGAAGAGTCTACACTATAGCAATGTGATGATATAAAGTTAAAAGTTGATTTAAAAATTAAATTTAAAAATTGATGTTAAAAATAAAGCGCACAGACATTAAGGAGAAAATTCATAAACTCATGTTTCTATGAGTAAGAATATGCCTTAAGTAAATGAGAAACTGTGTTGGATAAGATGTTGAAGAGTCTATAGTGTAGCAATGTGATTATATAAAGTTAAAAGTTTAAAAGTTATAACAAAGCAGATGTGTACACATGCAACAGCAGCCCATTAACTAAAAATAACCACAGCGCAGTAAAAGGGAATAAAGGGGATAAGTTAGAAAAGCAAAATAAACCTTGGGCATTAAATTAGAAAGTTTTATATCGTCATGCAACAAGGAACTTGTGGCTACTTCGTGCTATGGCCAAATGTTTGCTGCTCTAAAATCCCACAGCCTCTATTTGTCCGAGTGATAATATAGATATCGTTGAATAATAGCAATTATTTTATATATAATTTTACACTAAAATATATATAAATATTATTTATATAATAAATATATATATACAAGTGTAAATATATGGTTATATATTACATTATGTTATGTTATATTGAATTATTTATATAATAAATATTATTTTTATATATTTAAAGGACAATCGGTGGCCCCCAAACCCTAAAGGACAGTTGGAGGTCCCCAAACCCTAAGGGACAGTCCCCAAACCCTAAAGGACAGTCCCCAGACCCCAAAGGACAGTCACCAGACCCTAAGGGACAGTTGGTGGCCCCCAAATCCTAAAGGACAGTCCCCAGACCCTAAAGGACAGCCCCCAAACCCTAAAGAACAGTCCCAAACCCTTAAGGACAGTCCCCAAATTCTAAAGGACAGTAGAACGTCCCCAAACCCTAAAGGACAGTTTCCAAACCCTAAAGGACAGTTGGAGGTCCCCAAACCCTTGAGGACAGTCCCCAAACCCCAAAGGACAGTTCCCAAAACCCAAAGGACAGCCCCCAAACCCTAAAGAACAGTCCCAAACCCTTAAGGACAGTCCCCAAATTCTAAAGGACAGTAGAACGTCCCCAAACCCTAAAGGACAGTTTCCAAACCCTAAAGGACAGTTGGAGGTCCCCAAACCCTTGAGAACAGTCCCCAGACCCTAAAGGACAGTCCCCAAACCCCAAAGGACAGTTCCCAAAACCCAAAGGACAGCCCCCAAACCCTAAAGAACAGTCCCAAACCCTTAAGGACAGTCCCCAAATTCTAAAGGACAGTAGAACGTCCCCAAACCCTAAAGAACAGTTTCCAAACCCTAAAGGACAGTAGAACGTCCCCAAACCCTTGAGGACAGTCCCCAGACCCTAAGGGACAGCCCCCAAACCCTAAGGGACAGTTGGAGGTCCCCAAACCCTTGAGGACAGTCCCCAAACCCTAAGGGACAGTCCCCAAACCCCAAAGGACAGTTCCCAAACCCTAAAGGACAGTTGGAGGTCCCCAAACCCTTGAGGACAGCCCCCAAACCCTAAGGGACAGTCCCCAAACCCTAAAGGACAGTCCCCAAACCCTAAAGGACAGTTCCCAAACCCCAAAGGACAGTTCCCAAACCCCAAAGAACAGTCCCCAAACCCTAAAGAACAGTCCCAAACCCTTAAGGACAGTCCCCAAATTCTAAAGGACAGTAGAACGTCCCCAAACCCTAAAGGACAGTTTCCAAACCCTAAAGGACAGTAGAACGTCCCCAAACCCTTGAGGACAGTCCCCAAACCCTAAAGAACAGTTTCCAAACCCTAAAGGACAGTAGAACGTCCCCAAACCCTTGAGGACAGTCCCCAAACCCTAAAGAACAGTTTCCAAACCCTAAAGGACAGTTGGAGGTCCCCAAACCCTTGAGAACAGTCCCCAGACCCTAAGGGACAGTCCCCAAACCCTAAAGGACAGTTCCCAAACCCCAAAGGACAGTTCCCAAACCCCAAAGAACAGTCCCCAAACCCTAAAGAACAGTCCCAAACCCTTAAGGACAGTCCCCAAATTCTAAAGGACAGTAGAACGTCCCCAAACCCTAAAGGACAGTTTCCAAACCCTAAAGGACAGTAGAACGTCCCCAAACCCTTGAGGACAGTCCCCAAACCCTAAAGAACAGTTTCCAAACCCTAAAGGACAGTTGGAGGTCCCCAAACCCTTGAGAACAGTCCCCAGACCCTAAAGGACAGTCCCCAAACCCCAAAGGACAGTCCCCAAACCCCAAAGGACAGTTCCCAAAACCCAAAGGACAGCCCCCAAACCCTAAAGAACAGTCCCAAACCCTTAAGGACAGTCCCCAAATTCTAAAGGACAGTAGAACATCCCCAAACCCTAAGGGACAGTCCCCAAACCCTAAAGGACAGTTGCCAAACCCTAAGGGACACTCGGTGGTCCCCCGGGGACGGACACAAGGCACGGGGACGCATTGCCCCGAGCCTTGCCAGGCGTGCCCTGGCATTGAGCTGCTTTCAAAAGGAGGGAAACTGAGGCACGGGTGGGCACAGCCTGTTGAGCTCCTGTAGAGGGGGGGGCAGAGTGTCCTGTCCTGTCCTGTCCTGTCCCCCATGTCCTGCTGCCACTCACCAGCGAAACCCAAAAATGAGCTCCCAGCTCAGCATCCAACTGCCAAAAAGCCCCACTGGACCCCAAAAAGCCCCGTTGGACCCCAAAAAGCCCCGTTGGACCCCAAAGAGCCCCCTTGGACCCCAATATCTCCCCCAGCCCCCCCCATGGGTGTGTCATGGGGAGCTGGGACCGCTCACCTCCAGCTCCAGCCTTCCTCCAGCAGCCCTGGCAGGGCCAGGATCTTCCTCAGCACCAGGATCTTCCTCAATGCCAGGATTTCCTCAGTACCAGGACCTTCCTCAGTGCAGGACCTTCCTCAGTGCAGGACCTTTCTCAGTACCAAGATCTTCCTCAGTGCAGGACCTTCCTCAGTACCGGGATCTTCCTCAGCACCAGGACCTTCCTCAGTACCAGGATCTTCCTCAGCACCAGGACCTTCCTCAGTGCAGGACCTTCCTCAGTACCAGGATCTTCCTCAGTGCAGGACCTTCCTCAGTGCAAGACCTTTCTCAGTACCAAGATCTTCCTCAGTGCAGGATGTTCCTCAGTGCAGGACCTTCCTCAGTACCAGGACCTTCCTCAGCACCAGGATCTTCCTCAGTGCAGGACCTTCTTCAGTACCAGGACCTTCCTCAGTGCAGGACCTTCCTCAATACCAGGATCTTCCTCAGCACCAGGATCTTCCTCAGTGCCAGGACCTTCCTCAGTACCAGGATCTTCCTCAATGCCAGGATTTCCTCAGCACCAGGACCTTCCTCAGCACCAGGACCTTCCTCAGCACCAGGACCTTCCTCAGTACCAGGACCTTCCTCAGCACCAGGCTCTTCCTCAGTGCAGGACCTTCCTCAGCACCAGGATCTTCCTCAGCACCAGGCTCTTCCTCAGCACCAGAACCTTCCTCAGCACCAGGATCTTCCTCACAGCCTCAGCACTCCCGGGAGCTTTGGCCACAGCAGCTCAGGACAAGGAGATCTCTTTGCATTCCTCTTGAAAACACCCCCCCAGCTGCGCAGAGCAGCCAGAAAAAAGCCTTTTAGGAATAATTCCTGGTGGTTCCAGCCTCAGATCCCTGAGGAACAGCCGGGACAAGGCGGGATGAGCCGCTGTCCCCTTCTCACGCCGCGCTCTCCCCGTTCCGGTGAGCATCGCAAACAGGAAGCCACAGAAACGTGGGAGGCCCTGAAGGTTTTGGGGAGGTGATAAACACGAGAGCAAGCTCCCGGACTGAAGTGATTTCAGTAGTTTTTATAAAAAAGGAAAGGCCTAAATCAACAAGGTTTGTGGGCCAAGCAGGAGTGTTCCCATCGAGGATGCTGCAGCCCTGCTGTTGGGGTTTTCTTGAGCAGCTGGAGCAGCACAGCTTCCCTGGGACAGATCCCCTTTTTATCCTGTTTTTTTGCCCCTTTGGATTGTTTTTTAGTCCCTTTGGATTGGTTTCTTTTTGGATCCTTGTGAAAAATGCGTGTATTTTATGACTGGCTTTTCGCAAATATTCAAATGAATATTAGATGTGTTGTGTTAGAAAGTAATGCTGTATTCATTCTCTTAAGTACTGTATTAAATATAGTTTTAGGTTATAAAAAATGTTAAAATACAAACGATGCTGTGTAGGATACTTTTTTTAAAGAAGAGACTTGCAGTGAGATAGCAGCCACAGGACACCTGAATCTTTCAGAGAAAGAGAATTTATTGCCCTCTTATCAGAAGAAACAAACTTCTTCCTACCTCAAAGGTGCTGTTAGGATTCAGAGGAAGACAGAATGACCAGACAGAATCCTGTGTTTGAATGGAATTTATGCATCATGCATGAAGTGTATGAATATGCAGCAGGCTGTTGCTTTTAAGGGTTAATCCTTTGTTAACGGGGATCCTTTTTCAGGCGTATTTTGCCCAGAAAAAGGCACCCGGACATCCATAACTCTTTGTCTCTATTGTCTCATATTGTCCTAATTCAAATTGTCCAAATTATTATTGCTCTAATTGTATTACTATTTTTATAACCATTTTATTACTAGTAAACTTTTAAAATTTTAAAACCAAGTGACTGGAGTTTTTCACACCCTTCATTTGCACGAAGGTTGAAGGCCTTGATTGGCCTTTACAGTTCTGTCCAGGCTGGCTCGTGGTGCACTTCACTGAGGTGTGTTATGGTACCATGAGTACCACATTTCTTATAACTACCTTTTTAACCCCTTTTAAAATATAATAACAAAATTAACAGTACATGTTTAATGATCTATCAACTATTTTACAACAGTTTCTAACCTGTTTTTAACAGACGGACGGCAGGGATTGTGGAGGCCTCACACAGCTCAGCTGTGGGAATCCTAAATTTTAAGGATTTTAATCCTTGAAATCTGAGGGGTTTGGGGAAGCTGCAAAAGGCAGGCTCAGAAACAGCAGAACTGCGATTAGAGCTAAGCAGCAGCCATAAAATTTGTCAGGGGAAAAAAATTATACAAGAAGTAGAAAGTAAGGACAAATAGAACAATGGTTTGTGTATTAATCCTTGTTTAAAATAACTCCCTAAGCTACAGAAAAGTATCTCTAGCAAGATATACTTTTATACTTTTTTAATGCTTTTATACTTCCTATATTAGGAAATTCTTAGCTTAATAAAGGAGCTCTGTGCATTGTGTTTTAAGGCTTACAAGCAGACATTGTATTGGAAATAAGCAAGCATTGTTTTAACCAGAGGTACGTGTGCTTATGGTGGTTGGATGGAGCTACTGCCAATGTGCTTTTGCTTTGTGTGATTGGTCAAAAGCTTTTAAAGTGAGTTGTAGCATCGAGTTCTTTGTCTACTGCCAAAAATGTAAACTGCTAACATCTTCTCATTGTCGTAACCATGATACTAAAAAATAAAGCAGCTCAAAGCGAACTCCTCAACAGTCCCATCCCATTTGTAATTTATAATTTGTAAGTAAACCTCCAACAAAGAACACCCCCCATCCCTGTCATGGTGCCATGGGTGAGCCTGGCCCTGCCCTAATCCCTGCCCTAATTCCCCATCCATGGGATGCAGCACTGCCCTGGGGCTGGCACCGCCCTTGCCCTGGCACCAGCTGGGTAAGAGCGGCAGAGGACACGTGGTGGCACAGACACAGCATTGGCAGCTCAGTTGCTGATGCCCCCAGAACGGCCCAGAATGGCCCAGAACGGCCCAGAATGGCCCAGAACGGCCCAGAATGGCCCGGAATGGTCCAGAACGGCCCAGAACGACCCAGAATGGCCAAGAACGGCCCAGAATGGCCCAGCTCTGGCACGCAGAGTGTGAGGAAGGGGATGGTGCAGGATTGCACCGTGCCAGGACAGAATCTGGGCTCAGGGTGTGAGCCTGGGCCCGCCGAGCCTGCTGTCCCCTCTGACCCCTGCTGTCCCCTCCGATCCCTGCTGTCCCCTCTGATCCCTGCTGTCCCCTCCGAGTTCTGCTGTCCCCTCCGATCCCTGCTGTCCCCTCTGATCCCTGCTGTCCCCTCCGATCCCTGCTGTCCCCTCTGATCCCTGCTGTCCCCTCCGATCCCTGCTGTCCCCTCCGATCCCTGCTGTCCCCTCCGAGCTCTGCTCTCGCTGTTCCCATCAGTGGCAAGTCCCAGGATGCAGACAGGACAAGAGTGACAATGACACCGTTGCCGGTGGCCTCAGTGCTCTCCTGGCCACAGCCCAGCCTATGCCGAGGCTGCCGCTGTCACCTGCCTGTCACCGCAGGGCCACCATGCCACCTTCCTGTGACGTTTCCCCATCACATGAAGCCTCTTGCAGCTTTGGTCGCTGCTTCCTGCCTGCGGCCGGCAGCAGAGGCAGAGCAGGGCAGGGTGGCGGGGCTGCCTCAGCCTGCTCGTGCTCCTGCCTGTCCCCTGCTTGTCCTGCCTGTCCCCTGCTTGTCCTGCCTGTCCCCTGCCTGTCCCCTGCTTGTCCTGCCTGTCCCCTGCTTGTCCTCCTGCCTGTCCCCTGCTTGTCCTGCCTGTCCCCTGCTTGTCCTCCTGCCTGTCCCCTGTTTGTCCTGCCTTTCCCCTGCCATCCCCCTGCCTGTCCCCTGCTTGTCCTGCCTGTCCCCTGCTCGTGCTCCTGCCTGTCCCCTGCTCGTGCTCCTGCCCGTCCCCTGCTTGTCCTGCCTGTCCCCTGCCATCCTCCTGCCTGTCCCCTGCTTGTCCTGCCTGTCCCCTGCTTGTGCTCCTGCCTGTCCCCTGCTTGTCCTGCCTGTCCCCTGCCATCCCCCTTCCTGTCCCCTGCCCGTCCTGCTTGTCCTCCTGCCTGTCCCTTGTTTGTCCTGCCTGTCCCCTGCCCGTCCTGCTTGTCCTCCTGCCTGTCCCCTGCTTGTCCCCTGCCCATCCTGCTTGTCCCCTTCCTGTCCGGCTCGTGCTCCTGCTCATTCCCTGCCTATCCCCTTCCCATCCTGCTCGTCCCCTGCCTGTCCCCTGCCCGTCCCCCTGCCCATCCTGCCCGTCCAGCTTGTCCCCTGCCCATCCTGCTCATTCCCTGCCTGTTCCCTTCCTGTCCTGCTCATCCCCCTGCCTGTCCCCCTGCCCATCCTGCCTGTCCCCTTCCCATCCCCTGCTCATCTCCTGCCTGTCCCCTGCCTGTCCTACCCATCCCCCTGCCCGTTCCCTTCCTGTCCTGCCTGTCCCTCTGCCCATCCTGCCTGTTCCCTTCCTGTCCTACCCATCCCCCTGCCTGTCCCCTGCCCGTTCCTACTCATCCCCCTGCCTGTCCCCTTCCTGTCCTGCCCATCCTGCTCATCCTCCTGCTCATCCCCTGCCCATCCTGCTCATCCTCTGCCTGTTCCCTGCTCGTCCCCTGCCTGTTCTGCCCGTCCCCCTGCCTGTTCCCTTCCTGTCCCCCTGCCTGTCCTGCCCATCCTGCTCGTCCCCTGCTCGTCCTCCTGCCTGTCCCCTGCTCATCCTGCCTGTCCCCTGCCCCTGCATCACCAGCCACGGACACTGAGCAGAGGTAGGACCTTGGGCTGGGAGCTGGGGTTGGGTTTGGGGGCCTGGGGTTGGGTTTGCAGCAAAGCCAAGGAGTGAACCCCGAGCAAGAGGTGCAGGGATGCCCCCCTGCCCAAAGGCAGGACAAAAGGCACAATAATGGGGTGAAAAGAGAGGGATTGGGGTCCCCTGGCCACGTCAGCCCTTCCTGCCAGATCTTACCCTCTCCAAAGGGGGAAGTTCAGCCCGGAACTGTCACACAGAGCAAAACTCCCAGCCCGTTTCAGGGCTGATCTGACTCGTTCCCACCTCAGCACTGCAGGGTTTCAGAGGCACATCCTGCCCCAGGGGGATGCACAGCGAGCTGGGGACGGTGCCATTGTCCCCAACAGCCTGACCTGGGCAGGACCTAACCCCAAATTCTCCTTCCTGGCACTCCCCAAGCTGGGTTTAGTGCAGTTTTGGGGTGTTTTGTTTCTCTTTGTCAACACCTTCCTCACCTTCCCCTGCCTGCAGGGGTGCAGAGCTGGGCTGGGCACTGCTGTGGGTTAAAGGTGGAGCTTTTAAAGGGGTGCCTTTGCTGGGTCCCCTTGAAAAGGTGGCTGGGTCCCCTTGCTCTCAGAAAAGCCTCGACCCACTCCTCTGACAGCTTTGCCTCCCAGATCCATCCAGCCCCAGCATCTTCCACCCCCTCCGGCCTCTGCTGGGCCTTAACGTTGTTTTTGCTGCGTGTTGGCAGCTCAGGGTCAAGCTCAAGGCCCCTCAGGAGCTGCTCAGCCTCTCCCACCCCTTCCCAGGGCTGAGCTGACACACTGAGGATTCAGAGGGGCAGGAGGATTCATGTGCTCCCTCCTGAGCTCCTCCCCACCTTCATCAGTGTCCCCCTTTCTCCTCTGGGGTGCCAAGGTCACTGTCCCCCCCATTTTGCAGCCTGGGGAGGATCAGGGTGCTGAGCCTGAGCTTGGGGAGCACAAGGTGAAGCTGATGGTGACAGCAGGGCCTGTGGGGGTGTCTTGGAGTGCTCTCCCCAAAGAACACCCCCCTGCCCTGAGCCTTTTCCTCTCCCCTCTCCCTGGCACAGGGCACTCCATGGACGAGGACCGGCCCCTCTTCAGCACCTTCAAGCCCCTCGGTGAGGAGAGCACAGCCAGAGCCATGGCAGGATCCAGCAGCACCTCCAGGCAGGCCCAGGGGGCTTCAGAGCAGCCCCCAGGACGGCCCAGCAGACACGGCAGGGTAGGACATGGGGACAGCAGACACGGCAGGGCAGGACATGGGGACAATGGATATGGCAGGGTAGGACATGGGCACACCAGGGTGGACACGAACCCAGCTCACCCTCCCAGGGCTCCCTCACCCTCAGGGGGCTGCGCTGGTGTCAGGGTCTCTGCTGCTCAGAGTGGCCCCAAGAAAAGTTGGGAAGTTTCTTTTGCCAGCCCAGCGCTTGAAGAAGGAGTCAGGGCTCTTCATTTCTCGGTCTCAAGGTTGTTTATTGTGTCTTATCTATAAAAAATTTTCTCCTGCCCTGCCGAGGTCCCTCCAGCAGGACAGTTCCAGGCACTCTGCCTGCCCCTGGGGCAGTTTTATGTCTTTATACAAAAAACTACCTGTACAATATTTACAATTACTTTCCAACACCCATGTCAGACAGTGAGCTTCCACTCTAAACCAATCTAAAAGTGCCACCATCACAGCAGAAGATGGAGGCCAAGAAGAAGAAGAAGCAGAAAGGCTGAACGCACCCAGTTCCCTCCATCTTGCCTCCTGAAAATTCATTCTGAAAACCCTAAAATCTATTTTATCACCTTATGATAATATTACCGCGCCTGAGTGGGTCGCAGCTGGTGATAGAGAGACGGTGAATCTTGTATCTTGATCAGAAGGCATATTTATTAAGATATTATATATAATACATTATTACTATACTAATAGAATATAGAGAGAGGTTTGCAGAGCAGCTAAGCTAGCTAAGCATAGATAGAAAAGAATCTATAACAAAGTTGTGTTCGAGGACTCAGTCCCCTAGCTTGCACTGGTGATTGGCCCTTAATTATAAACATAGGAAATGAGCCAATCAAGGTGTCCCTGTTGCATTCCCCAGCAGCTGATAATAATTGTTTACCTTGTCTTCTGAAGCCTCTGGCCTCCCGAAGACGCAGAAACCCTAAAGAAAGGATTTCTGTGGAGAAATGTCTGCGACATGATAACTTCACCATTATTTTACTCAAACTCTTGTGGCTTGCTGATCTTCATACAAGGTTGGCAATTTGCTCCATGGCTCACAATCAAACCCACACAGGGGCATTTTGGGCTCTGTGCCAGGGTCCCTGTGCCACCCAGGCCAGCCAGAGGCTCCTGACACATTGTCAGCAGAACGTCCTCGCTGCGTGTCCTCACCTGAGCTCCCGATGCTCTCCCAGGTGCCCCCAGGTTTCTGGGCAGCCCCAGCAGCGCCGTGCCCGCCCGAGGATGAGGAGAGGGCGGCGCTGCGTGCCCGCACCAGGCTGTGGTTCCAGCAGACCCAGGCGCACCGGCTGGGCCCCGACGGGGAGCTGCCCTCGTGGTTCCACGGCTTCACCAGCCGCAGGTGAGCCCGGCGAGGGCAGGGGGGGGTGTTCAGCCGGGTGCCCCCTCGCTGGGCACCCGGACGGGCAGCGGGATGGCAGGGAGGGGATGAGGGGGGATGGCACGGGGTCATTGTGTGGTTCCTGCAGGGAGGCAGAGGAGCGGCTGCAGGATCAGCCCCTGGGCTGCTTCCTGGTGCGCTTCAGCGAGAGCACCGTGGGCTTCGTGCTGTCCTACAGGTGAGCACAGCTGGGGCGGCCAGCTCGGGGCCCTCCGGGCTGCTGTGCCATGCTGTGCCATGCTGTGCCCATGCCATGCCATGCTGTGCCATGCTGTGCTGTGCCATGCCGTGCTGTGCGTTCCATCCTGTCCTACAGGTGAGCACAGCTGGGGCGGCCAGCTCGGGGCCCTCCGGGCTGCTGTGCCCGTGCCGTGTCATGCTGTGCCATGCATACCATGCTGTGCCATGCTGTGCTGTGCCGTGCTGTGCCGTGCTGTGCTGTGCCATGCCGCACTGTGCATTCCATCCTGTCCTACAGGTGAGCAAAGCTGGGGCGGCCAGCTCAGGGCCCTCCTGGCTGCTGTGCCCGTGCCATGCTGTGCCATGCTGTGCCATGCTGTGCTGTGCCATGCATACCATGCTGTGCCATGCCATGCCGTGCCATGCTGTGCTGTGCCATGCAATGCTCTCTCCCCTCCTGGCGGCTGTGCCCATGCCATGCCATGCCATACCATGGCATTCCATGCCATGCCATGCCATGCCATACCCTACCATACCATACCCTACCATACCATGCCATACCATGCCGTGCTGTGCCATGCAATGCCGTGCCATGCCGTGCCATGCTGTGCCATACCATGCCATACCATACCATGCCATGCCATGCCATGCCATGCCATGCCGTGCCATACCATGCCATACCATACCATGCCATGCCATACCATACCATACCATACCATACCATACCATACCATACCATGCCATACCATACCATACCATACCATACCATGCCGTGCCGTGCCATGCCATGCCATGCCGTGCCATGTCCCGCCAGGGGCAGGGATCGCTGCCGGCACTTTGTCCTGGACCAGCGGCCCGACGGGCACTATGGGATCCTGGGCGAGCGCAGTGCCCACCCCGAGCTGGCCCAGCTGCTGCAGCACCACAGCACGGCCCCGGTGAGCCCCTACCGAGAGCTCCTGAGCCGGGCACTGCCCTGCCCGCGGGTGAGTGCTGGGATGGCAGAGCCGGGGGGTCCTGGGGGGTTCTGGGGGGGCCTGGGGGGTCCTGGGGGGGCCTGGGGGGTCCTGGGAGAGCCTGGGGGGTCCTGAGAGATCCTAACAGATCCTGAGAGATTCTGAGAGATCCTGAGATCCTCTGAGAGATCCTCAGAGATCCTGAGAGACCCTGAGAGGTCCTGGGAGATTCTCAGAGATCCTAACAGACCCTGAGAGATCCTGAGAGAACCTGGGAGATCCTGAGAGACCCTGAGAGATTCTGAGAGGTCCTGGGAGATCCTGAGAGATCCTGGGAGATCCTGGGATCCTCTGAGATAATCTGAGAGCTCCTGAGAGCTCCTGAGAGATTCTGAGAGATCCTCAGAGATCCTAACAGACCCTGAGAGATCCTAACAGACCCTGAGAGGTCCTGAGAGATTCTGAGAGACCCTGGGAGGTCCTGAGAGATCCTGAGAGATCCTGGGAGATCCTGAGAGATCCTAACAGACCCTGAGAGATCCTCAGAGATCCTGAGAGATCCTGGGAGATCCTGAGAGATTCTGAGAGATCCTCAGAGATCCTGAGAGACCCTGAGAGATTCTGAGAGGTCCTGGGAGATCCTGGGAGATCCTGGGAGATCCTGGGATCCTCTGAGATAATCTGAGAGCTCCTGAGAGCTCCTGAGAGATTCTGAGAGATCCTCAGAGATCCTAACAGACCCTGAGAGATCCTAACAGACCCTGAGAGGTCCTGAGAGATTCTGAGAGACCCTGGGAGATTCTGAGAGATCCTGAGAGATCCTGAGAGACCCTGGGAGATCCTGAGATCCTCTGAGAGATCCTGAGAGATTCTGGGAGATCCTGGGAGATTCTGAGAGATCCCCAGAGATCCTAACAGACCCTGAGAGATTCTGAGAGATCCTGAGAGATTCTGAGAGATCCTGGGAAATCCTCAGAGATCCTGAGAGACCCTGAGAGACCCTGGGAGATTCTGAGAGATCCTGAGAGATCCTGGGAGATCCTGAGAGATCCTGAGAGATCCTGAGAGATCCTGAGAGACCCTGAGAGATCCTGAGAGCTCTGAGAGAACCTGAGAGCCCCGAGAGCTCCTGAGAGACCCTGAAAGCTCCTGAGAGACCCTGAGATATCCTGAGAGCTCCTGAGAGTCCCTGAGAGATTCTGAGAGTCCCTGAGAGATTCTGAGAGCCCCTGAGAGTCCTGAGAGCCCCTGCACATTGAAATATCACCAATCTAGCTGGACAGGACATGCCTGAGCTTGTCTGGCTCTTGGTGCCGAACCAAAAAGTGGCAACTGTGGTGTTTCACCCCACAGACACTTTGGGCTGGTTGGATTTGTGGTGTTTCACCCCACAGACACTTTTGGCTAGTTGGATTTGTGGTGTTTCACCCACAGACACTTTGGGCTGGTTGGATTTGTGGTGTTTCACCCCACAGACACTTTGGGCTGTGGGTGTGTGGTGTTTCACCCCACAGACACTTTGGGCTGGTTGGATTTGTGGTGTTTCCCCCCACAGACACTTTTGGTTGGATTTGTGGTGTTTCACCCCACAGACACTTTGGGCTGGTTGGATTTGTGGTGTTTCACCCCACGGACACTTTGGGCTGGCTGGGTGCTGCAGTTGGATGCATGGAGACAATTCCAGGCCTGCAGGAGCTCTGGTGGTGCTGGGATGGAGCTTCCCCCCATACCAGGGGCTGCTCCTCAGGTTTCCCTCTGTGGAGAAGCTTTAAGGTGATGGTGAAGGAAAGGAGTCCGTTCTGATGGAGGGTTGGGATCCAGAGCTTTATTCTCTGAATGCAGCACCAGCTCCAACAGAACTCCCTGAGCCCATGGTTGCTGCTCCTCTGAACCCCAGGGAAGGGGCAGGGAGCCACCAAGCAGGGACAAAGGGACAAAGGACACCTGGATGGCCCAATGCCCCCCCAGGGGTTTGAATGTGCCAATCACTCCCCGCTCTTCTGGAATCCCAGGGCTGACAGACAGCGCTGGGAGGGGAAAGGAGAAACGATTGATAAACCGGGCAGGGAATTATCAGGGCAGGGACACACAACACCTGCAGCCATCCGGAGGATTCTCCCAAGGGAAATCCAAGCATCACCAAAGCCGGGGTTGGAAGCCACCCGGAGCCGGCGCCCAGCTGGGTGTGCCCTGAGCTCGCACCCATCCCCACAGCTCTCTGCTCTCCCCGCAGAAAGAGGAGCCCCGAGGGCGGCCACAGGGTGATGCTGCTCATTCCACAGCGAGCCAAGCAGCGACCACACTGCCAGAGCACAGCCCAGGGTCCCTGGAAACGCCCAGGGCCGAGGTAAGGGGGCAGGGGGGATGGACAGGGATGGGGCAGTGACACCCACTGCCACCCTCACCTGTGCCAGGGAGGTAACGGGACAGGATGGGGCAGTGACACCCACTGCCACCCTCACCTGTGCCAGGAGGGATGGAGGCACTGCCCAAGGACAGGATGGGAGGGATGGGATGCAGAGGCAGCCACTGCCACCCTCACCTGTGCCAGGGAGATAAAAACGGGCAGGGAGGATGGAGGCACTGCCCAAGGACAGGATGGGAGGGATGGGATGCAGTGACACCCACTGCCACCCTCACCTGTGCCAGGGAGATAAAAACAGGCAGGAGAAATGGAGACACTGCCCAAGGACAGGATGGGAGGGATGGCATGCAGAGGCAGCCACTGCCACCCTCACCTGTGCCAGGAGGGATGGAGGCACTGCCCAAGGACAGGATGGGACAGGGGGGGATGCAGTGACACCCACTCCCACCTTCATCTCTGCCAAGAAGATAACAGGGGGGATGGAGGCACTGGCAAAGGACAGGATGGGGAAAAGAGGATGCAGTGATACCCACCCCCAGCCCTTCCTGAGGGAGATAACAGGGCAGAGGGATGCAGTGACACCCACCCCCAGCCCTCACCTGTGCCAGGGCAGGAGGGATGGAGGCACTGCCCAAGGACAGGATGGGAGGGATGGGATGCAGTGACACCCACTGCCACCCTCACCTGTGCCAGGGCAGGGGGGATGGAGGCACTGCCCAAGGACAGCATGATGCAGTGACACCCACTCCCACCCTCACCTCCGCCCTGTCCCATCTCCCCTCAGGCTCCACCGTCTCTCCCTGCCAAGAGCAGCTCCCGGGGGGCTGCTCGGGGGCTGCAGAGCCCCTCCAGCAGCACGGCAGCCCCCGAGGCTCCCTACGCCCGGGTGCACAAGGAGCCCGCCCGCCCCGAGCCCCCCGAGGCCAAGTACCAGCAGCTCATGTGCTTCCACGTCTACGCTGAGCCCCGCGAGCAGATGGAGCCCAGCCCCAGCAAAGCCCAGGAGCCCATGCCAGGGGCACCCCCCAACCCTGAGGGACCCCCCATCCCCGAGGAGCCCATCCCGTTCTACGCCATGGCCCGCGGCTGGAGCCCCCGTGGCAGCCCCGAGGAGAACATCTACTCCGAGGTGGCTCTGGCTGGGCAGGGGGTGCCCGCCCGGCCCCCCAAAGCCCCCCAGAACGCTTTCTCCACGCTGCCCCCCAAAGGCCGGCCCCACCGGCCGCTGTTCCGCAGCGTTTCCAGCCAGGACTGCAGGAGGAGGCAGCACTCGGGGGCTCCCAGCAGGGACACGGAGGACAGAGGAGCTCCCAGCACGGGCACGCAGGTGGGTGCATCCCCAAGGCAGCTCCAGAGCTCAGCCCCAACACCAGTGAAAGCTCCTGGAGTCTGGGGGATTCAGGGTTTGCTCCACGCCAGGAGCACAGGGAACCTGCAGTGGTTTGGGTTGGAAGGAAGCCCATCCTGTCCCAGCCTCTGCCAGGGGCAGGGACACCTTCCATGATGCTCCAAGCCCTGTCCAAGCTGGCCTGGAGCACTTCCAGGGATGGGGCAACCACAGCTTTTCTGGGCAACCTGTGCCAGGGCCTCATCACCCTTACAGAGAGGAATTCCTTCCCAATATCTCATCCATCCCTGCCCTGTGCACTGGGAAGAATTCCTTCCCAATATCCCATCCATCCCTGCCCTGTGCACTGGGAAGAATTCCTTCCCAATATCCCACCTAACCCTTCCCTCTGGCACTGGGAAGAATTCCTTCCCAATATCCCACCTACCTCTGGCAGTGGGAGGCCATTCCTTCTCAATATCCCATCCATCCCTGCCCTCTGCACTGGGAAGAATTCCTTCCCAATATCCCACCTAACCCTCCCCTCTAGCAGTGGGAAGAATTCCTTCCCAATATCCCATCTAACCCTTCCCTCTGGCACTGGGAATAATTCCTTCTCAATATCCCATCCATCCCTGCCCTCTGCACTGGGAATAATTCCTTCCCAATATCCCACCTAACCCTGGCACTGGGAAGAATTCCTTCCCAATATCCCACCTAACCCTTCCCTCTGGCACTGGGAAGAATTCCTTCCCAATATCCCACCTACCTCTGGCAGTGGGAGGCCATTCCTTCTCAATATCCCATCCATCCCTTCCCTCTGCACTGGGAAGAATTCCTCCCCAATATCCCACCTAACCCTCCCCTCTAGCAGTGGGAAGAATTCCTTCCCAATATCCCACCTATCCCTGACATTGGGAAGAATTCCTTCCCAATATCCCATCCATCCCTGACATTGTGAAGAATGCCTTCCCAATATCCCACCTATCCCTGACATTGGGAAGAATTCCTTCCCAATATCCCACCTATCTCTGACATTGTGAAGAATTCCTTCCCAATATCCCACCTAACCCTTCCCTCTGGCATTGGGAAGAATTCCTCCCCAAAATCCCACCTATCTCTGGCACTGGGAATAATTCCTTCCCAATATCCCACCTATCTCTGGCACTGTGAAGAATTCCTTCCCAATATCCCATCCATCCCTGACATTGTGAAGAATTCCTTCCCAAAATCCCACCTATCCCTGGCACTGGGAAGAATTCCTCCCCAATATCCCACCTACCTCTGACATTGTGAAGAATTCCTTCCCAATATCCCATCCAACCCTTCCCTCTGACATTGTGAAGAATTCCTTCCCAATATCCCATCCAACCCTTCCCTCTGGCACTGGCAAGAATTCCTCCCCCAAATCCCACCTATCCCTGGGCAGCAAGAACCATTCCCCCTCATCCTGTCACCCCAATTCCCTACAAAAACCGAGTCCCTGTCCCAAAGCCAAGGGCTGGGAGGGTGAAACACCAACCCTGTGCTGTTTCCTGCCTCTCAATTCCCTCTCCCTGGGAATCCCCCCAGGTTGTGCTGAGCCCAGAGCTGGAGCTGGAGCTGGATGACCCCGTGTACAGCAGGAGCAGCCCCAGGGACCTGCAGCCCACGGCTGAGAATGTGTATGAGCAGCTGCCTGGGGACTGCTCCTAAACCACCTGGATCCTTGCAGGAGCAATCCCAGCCTCCCCATCACTGCAGGAAGCCCTTAGCCCTGGGAGGAGCTCCAAAGGTGCTGTTGGCACCAGCTGGCAGTGCCAACCTGCTCCTCCAGCTTCTCAACCCTGCTGGACAGCACAGGGGGAGCCTGGCCTTACCCATGAACACATTCCAAGAGACTTCTGGTAATAAAATGAGGGGAAAAGGCTGTTACAGGAAAAACGGGGATGATTTTGGCACAGTTGGTGCATGCACTTGGATATTAAATTGGCCAGAAACTGGAAAAAAGGCTACAGGTAAAGCAGGGATGGGTTTGGCACTTGGATATTAAATTGGTCAGAAACTGCAGTGATGCCACACTGAACCTCCCCACGCCCTGCCTGCTTCCTCAGCCACAAAATTTGGGATGACACCACTGTCCCAGGGCTGCCCTGTGGGGCACAAACCCTGGAGAGCCACAGTGGGGCTGGGCAGTGCCAGTGGTGCTCCCAGAACAGGGAGCCAGGATGGCCAAACCTCCATGGCTTGGAGGGAAAAGGAGGGTTGGGGCATTGCAGCTGTTTTATCTCTGGGAAAATTCACTTCTGACCTTTCAGAGACCTGAATTTTGTTGGTGTCAGAGGGCTGAAAGTGGAACGGGAGCCCTTGGAACTTCCCTTGGTGCTAAAGCCAAGCCATAACCCCAATGAGAAATGGAAAGGGGAACGTGGCAGCTCCAGCCCCCACAGTGCAAAACCCCCTGGTCAAGAGGGTACCTGGATGAGGATCTGAGCCCCTGGTGATGGAAACAGGGCTGGGTGGGTTCATTTAGAAATATATTCCTTCAGCAAATCTCTTCTGGGAGGATTTCACTGTACATACAAGATAGGAATAAATTACTCAACAGTAACTTTATTCTGATCATTCAAATACTCAAAACAGGCTCTGCAAAGTACTAAACATACAGGGAGCTAAACTAAAAAATGAGATTAGTTTAAAATGTTCTAAGAAAAGACTTCAGTCATGGGGGTTTGCCTGTTTTTAAGAGGTAACATGGGAGAAAAACCACCTCTTGGGAGTTCTTCTTACCAGAATAACAAATATTGGCCATTTGAGCCAAATAAAACCCAGATTGGTGGGAATATAAGTTAAATAACCAGGCCAGCTCTCTGCTCCCTTCAGCATCACCAAAGTGATGCCACAGATTTGGATCCATGGATTGGGCCAGCAGAGCTGCACAGGATTTGCAGTCGCATCACCTTGACAGAATTCCTTAAATAAAAATAAAAAAAAAAAGGTTTGATTTGAAGAAATTAGGGCTGGGCAGTCTCCTCTTCCCAGCCAGGAGGGTAAAGTCAACACTTAATTGAAACAGAATTGATACAAACAAGCTGGAAAAAAAAAAAAAAAAAATTACAGTTGGCAGCTCTCCTCTGTGTGTGTGCCCAGAGGAAAGTGCAGAGCTCAGCCCCAGGCAGCCACACGAGGGACATTCACTTTGATGAGTCTGAGAACAGCCTGGGGCAGGACAGGAGGCCTTGGGCTGGGGGAGAAGGAAAGAGAAGGAAAAAGGAAGGAAAATATACATGCACACATGGCTCAGGGTAACCCAAAGCCCTGAGTGTGCCAGGCAGGAGAAGCTCCCCTCCCTCCACGTGTGGTGCAGGTCAGGGGTGCCCCCTTCAGCAGGGCTCAGCCTGTGGAGCCCAGAGCAAAAACACCCAATTAAAAACCAGGATATCAAAATTCTTCAAAATTATTGACGTGAGAGGAGTGCTGGAGCAGCCCAGACACGAGGAAACAGCTGTGAGGACACCTTAAAGGTAAGGACCAAACTAAAAATTCCAAAGCCAGGCTTGCTCTTGGAACTCACCGTGTTTTAGAAAGGAAAAACGACATTCTCAATGCACAGCAAGTCCAAGAGAGCAGCAAAGTGGGAACTGGGAGTTTATTGAGCCTCTGCTGAAGGGTCAGGAGGCCCAGCCTGTTCCCTCAGCACAGGAGCTGCAGCCTCACACCCAGCACGTTCCCCGTGGTGCCTCGGGACCGTCCTTGGAACCTTCCACATTTACAAGGAGGGAGGGGAAGGATTTACAGCTGGAGTTTCAGGACCTGCTTGCAATGCCCCTTCTTCTGCCAGGCCAGGGAGTGCAGTGTCCTCCCAGCCCCATGCTGGGGCCTGGCTGATCTCCAGGAGCCCAGCAGAGCCCGGACACAGCAGGTGACAGCAGCCAAAAAGCAGGCCAGATGTGTCAGAATCCGTACTTGGCTTGAGTCTGCCTTCTGCTGAGCTTGTTTTCAGACCATGTGTTTTTCAGTTCCAGCTCCCTCTCCTTGGCCTGCAGAGATGGAGAGGATGCTGTTAAACCCTCTGTGTTTCAGTGACTCAGCAGCATTCCTGCCTCGTGTGGATTAGGGAGCCCTTCAGCCCAGAAGCCTCGTTACAGGGCTCTGCACAATCATCCTGACAGAAGCCTGGATTAATTGGGATGCACAGGCATTTCATTGATGCTGAAAAGCAGCTTCTCGTGGGGACAGGGGTTTGCACAATCATCCTGACACAGGCCTGGATTAATTGGGATGCACTGGCATTTCATTGATGCTGAAAAGCAGCTTCTCGTGGGGATGGGCTCAGCAGCCAAGCCCGGGGCAGAATCCAGGACAGGATCCCAGGGCCTCAGAACGTGCAGGGAGGGAAAAGCAAAGCTGAAAGCTCAGGACTGGGAGCCCTTCAGATGAAAGCTCAGGACTGGGATCCCCTCAGACTGGGAGCCCCTCAGCTGAAATCTCAGGACTGGGAGCCCTCAGTGAAATTTCAGAACTGGGATCCCCTCAGCTGAAATCTCAGGATGGGAGCCCCTCAGATGAAATCCCCTCAGCCCAAAGCTCAGAACAGGATCCCCTCAGATTCAGCCCCGGGGCAGAATCCAGAACAGGATCCCAAGGCCTCAGAACGTGCAGGAAGGGAAAAGCAAAGCTGAAAGCTCAGGATTGGGATCCCCTCAGCTGAAATCTCAGGACTGGGAGCCCCTCAGATGAAAGCTCAGGATGGGGAGCCCCTCAGCCCAAAGCTCAGGATTGGAGCCCCTCAGATTCAGTCCCGGGCCAGAATCCAGGGCCTCAGAACATGCAGGAAGGGCAAAGCAAAGCTGAAATCTCAGGACTGGGATCCCCTCAGCTGAAATCTCAGGATTGGGATCCCCTCAGCTGAAATTTCAGGACTGGGAGCCCCTCAGATGAAAGCTCAGGATTGGGAGAACCTCAGCCCAAAGCTCAGGATGGGAGCCCCTCAGATTCAGCCCCGGAGCAGAATCCAGAACAGGATCCCAAGGCCTCAGAATGTGCAGGAAGGGCAAAGCAAAGCTGAAAGCTCAGGACTGGGAGTCCCTCAGCTGAAATCTCAGGACTGGGATCCCCTCAGATGAAATCTCAGGACTGGGATCCCCTCAGATGAAAGCTCAGGACTGGGAGCCCCTCAGATGAAATCTCAGGACAGGATCCCCTCAGATTCAGTCCCGGGCCAGAATCCAGGGCAGGATCCCAGAGCCTCAGAACGTGCAGGAAGGGCAAAGCAAAGCTGAAACCTCAGGACTGGGATCCCCTCAGGGCCAGGACTCACTTCTAACCCCATTGGGTCTCACCAGGGGGTTCTCAGGGCCAGCCCCTGGTCCCCAGCCTTGTGCTGCCCTGCAGTGCTGCTGGACCAGCTCACACACCACAGGGAGGGCACTCACCTGGTGGATCAGGTATGTGATCTGGTGTTTTCTCCTCTGCTGTCCTGTGGGCTGATCTCCTTTTTTCTGGAAAAAGCAGGAAGAGGTGAATTGTTCAGCCTGCAGAGGTGCCTGCACAGAGCCATCCCAAGCATTTGTTCCCCATTAAACTGCAGATTCCTGAGGCTGAAACACTTCCTGGCTGGCCCTCCCCACCCACACGCTGTGTTCTGAGGAACTCCTCTGCTCTCACATGTCATCATTTACCCTCCCTGGTGAGTGCCCAGCACCCAGCACAGCTCCAGCAGGATTTGGGCACTGAGCAGAGGCTCCCTCACCCTCACCTTGCTGAATGACTTCATGGTCTTCTCCTCTGTCAAGGATTTGGTCAGCCACTGCTGGGCCCCGCTCAGCTGGTCGTCACCTTTGATGTCCACAAAGTTGATCTCCTCCCTCCCACGATTCCTCTTGCCCTGCAGACGTTTGAACTGGAGGAAGAACACAAGAGCTGCAATTACACCCAGCACTGTCCTCACACCAGGCACAGCAAAAACACTTTTCCAGCCGGGGTTTTGATCTTTTGGAGATTTTCAGCGTTGTTGTACATGAGAGTATCTAAAACTACTCAGCATCAAGGTTATAATTTCATTTTCCTCTGCAGAAAGCAGCATTTGCTGCTGTTTCCAGACAGTGCCCATCCCTTGTGCTGGCATCTCCATGCCTAGGGTTAGTTTGGGGCCTCTCATGACAAGAGATTGAGGAGCCTGGAGCATGTCCAGAGAAGCAAGCAAAGCTGGGGAAGGGGCTGGAGCACCAGGAGAGGCTCAGCCTGGAGAAAAGGAGGCTCAGGGGGGACATTTCTGGCTCTGCACAATTCCCTGACAGGAGGGGACAACCAGTGAGCTCTGCTCCCAGGGAACAGGGACAGGACAAGAGAAAATGGCCTCAAGTTGTGCCAGGGTTAGATGAGGTTGGATATAGGGAAAATTCCTCCACCCTGAGGGTTGTGCAGGCTGCAGTGGTGAAGTCCCCACCTCCAGAAGGATTTAAAAGCCACGTGGATGTGGCACTTGGGGACATGGTTTAGTGCTGGGTGATTGTCTTGGAGGCCTTTTCCAACCTCAACAATTGGTTCTATTCTGTATTTATGGGCCTGCAGACCCAGCTGGAGCAGGACCCACACATGCCCACAACACAGCACGAGGCCCCCCAGAAAAAACCACCCAGCCCAAAGCCCTGGAAACCCAGGCAGTGCTGGAGGGCAGGAGTGGGGCTGCCAAGAGGCTCCTGAGTTCTGGCAGAGCTCAAAGCCAAACTGCAGAGGATTTGGGGACAGAAAATGGGGTGCCAACCGCTTCGTCGTCGATGAAGGAGGAGTCGGTGCTGCTCTCCTGTGGTGAGGCCTGGGCTGGTTCCACCTCAGGGTAGTACCCACTGCTGTAGTAATCCTGGCAGGGAAACAGGGAAATGGAAACCAGTTTGGCATGAGAGCAATCCTGCAGTGGCACCAGGCACAGACTGTCCCAGTGGGCTGATTCCACCAAGAGGGACAAAGCAACAAACACCCTGAGGGGCTTCTCACAAGGAGTGACAGGACAAGGGGAATGGCTTCCCACTGCCAGGATGGGATATTGGGAAGGAATTCTTCCCAATTCTGCCCTTGCACTGAGGTCCTGGCACAAGCTGCCCAGAGAAGCTGTGGCTGCCCCATCCCTGGCAGTGCTCAATGCCAGGTTGGACAGGGCTTGGAGCAACCTGGGATAGTGGAAGGTTGGAACCCTGGGACTGGATGGGCTTTAAGGTCCTTTCCAACCCAAACTAGTCTGGGATTTATTAGAATTTATTAGAATTCTATTTACTATAATTCTATAAACTATAATTTTATTTATTAGAATTATTAGAAACAAGCAGAGCTCAGACACCAGCTCCAGTGAGCCCTGACTATGCACCCTCACATGCAGGGCATTTTCACAGGAGTGCAGCTGTCAAACATCTGTCCAGCAAAGAACATCTGCAGCTCTCATGCTGTAGGAATCCCCTTGTGCTCAGTGCTGTGGCTCCCTGTGCCAGATAGCTTGGGCTGGATTCCCTGCCCTGAGCCCCAGGTACCTCACACAGGCTGGATTCCCTGCTCAGGTACCTCACATTGGCTGGATTACCTGTCCTGTGTCCCAGGTACCTCACACAGGCTGCATTCCCTGCTCAGGTACCTCACACAGGCTGCATTCCCTGCTCAGGTACCTCACATAGGCTGGATTACCTGCTCTGTGTCCCAGGTATCTCACACAGCCTGCATTCCCTGCCCCATATATTTCACAAAAGCTGCATTTCCTGCTCCATGTCCCAGGTACCTCACACAGGCTTCATTCCCTGCTCAGGTACCTCACACAGGCTGCATTTCCTACCCCATGTATTTCACAAAAGCTGCATTCCCTGCCCTGTGCCCCAAGCACCTCACACAGGCTGCATCCTGTGTCCCAGGTATCTCACAAACACTAAATTCCCTGTCCTGTGCCCCAGATACCTCACACAACCTGCATTTCCTACCCCATGTATTTCACAAAAGCTGCATTCCCTGCCCTGTGCCCCAACCACCTCACACAGGCTGCATTCCCTGCCCAGGTAGCTCTAAGGACTGCATTCCCTGCCCAGGCACCCCACACAGGCTGCATTCCCTGCCCTGTGCCCCAGCTACCTCACACAGGCTGCATTCCCTGCCCAGGTGGCTCCAAGGACTGCATTCCCTGCCCCAAGCACCCCACACAGGCCGCACTCCCAGCAGCAGCACCCAGCACCCAACTGGAGCCACCCAATCACCTCCTCAGAGCCCTCCCCTCCCCTCTGGCCAACAAACCCACCTGGTAGTACCCCCCAGGCTCTCCATAGGCAGAGGGGAACTGCCCATAGGGCTGGCTGCTGTAGTCCTCAGTGGCTTTGGGTGCCCAGCTGTGCTGAACTCCACTGGAGCCCACCCCCGTCTTGAACTCCAGCGGGGCGTTCGCGGCCGCGTCCTGGAACTGCGGCTGCGGCTCCGTGCCAGGGGGAGGCTCCTCCGAGCCCGGGTACAGGTAGGGCTCGGTGCCCACGGTGCCAGGCTCGCTCCTGTCCGACAAGGAGAAGTAGTTCTCTGGCTGCAGCTCCTCGTCGCTGTCCTCCTCCTCCTCCTGGGTGATCTGCTTGGTCACCTGCAGCGCCGCGCTCTTGGCCGCCGCCTTGATGGCCGACGGGGATGGGGTGGTGGGCACGGCCGGCTTGGGCACGGCTTTGGGCTTGGAGGAAGAGCTGGGGGGCTTGGCAGGCTTGGAGTCAGAGGAGTTTTCTCCTGCTTTCCTGGAGAAGGCGTAGGGCAGGAGCAAGCGGTTGGTCTCTTTCACCGGCGTGTTTTTGGGCTGAGGGAGCAGAGCGGACAAGCCGGAGCCCTCGCTGCGTCCCTGGTGATGTCCGTGCAGGACAAATGGATCAGAGAAAGGAGAGAGGGAGATTATTCACTCTTCATGACTTCCTGACAGTTATACCCCTCAATTCTAACACTTCTTGTGGGTTTCTCACTGCTTGGCCACTCTGAGTACACTGCACAAAAAGCCTGGGGGATTCTGAGGGGAATTGTGGCAAATATCTGCCCAATTCAATTATCTGCCCGAGGAAATCAGTGTGGATGATTTACACAAGGTGATCAGTTTGGACAAATGGATCCCAGAAAGAAAAGAAGGAGATTATTCACTTTTCATGACTTCCTGACAGTTATCCCCCCAATTCTAACACTTCTCATGGGTTTCTCATTGCTTGGCCACTCTGCACTACATAAAAAGTCTGGGGGGTTTTGAAGGGAAACGTGGCAAATATCTGCTCTATTCAAGTATCTGCCCAAGGTGATCAGTGTGGACAAATGGATACCAGTAAGAAAAGAGGGAGATTATTATTCACTCTTCATGACTTCCTGACAGTTATCCCACTCAATTCTAACACTTCTTGTGGGTTTCTCACTGCTTGGTCACTCTGAATACACTTCCTCTTTCACCAAAACTTAAACTGGTGAAAGTGCCAAAAGAAAAGACTTGAAAGCCACAGGATTTCAGGAATATCCCTAAAGCCACCAGGTGATCAGAGTGGATGATTTACACGAAGTGATCAGTGTGGACAAATGGATCCCAGAAAGAAAAGAGGGAGATTATTCACTTTTCATGACTTCCTTACAGTTATCCCCCTCAATTCTAACACTTCTTGTGGGTTTCTCACTGCTTGGCCACTCTGAATACACTGCACAAAAAGCCAGGGGGATTCTGAGGGGAATTGTTGCAAATATCTGCCCAAGGTGATCAGTGTGGACAAATGGATACCAGTAAGAAAAGAGGGAGATTATTCACTTTTCATTACTACCTTACAGTTATCCCACTCAATTCTAACATTTCTTGTGGGTTTCTCACTGCTTGGCCACTCTGAATACACTTCCTCTTTCACCAAGACTTAAACTGGTGAGAAAGAAAGGACTTGAAAGCCACAGGATTTCAGGAATATCCCTAAAGCCACCAGGTGATCAGAGTGGATGAGTTACACGAAGTGATCAGTGTGGACAAATGGATCCCAGCAAGAAAAGAGGGAGATTATTCACTCTTCATGACTTCCTGACAGTTATACCCCTCAATTCTAACACTTCTTGTGGGTTTCTCACTGCTTGGCCACTCTGAATACACTGCACAAAAAGCCAGGGGGATTCTGAGGGGAATTGTTGCAAATATCTGCCCAATTCAATTATCTGCCCAAGGAAATCAGTGTGAATGATTTACACAAGGTGATCAGTTTGGACAAATGGATCCCAGAAAGAAAAGAAGGAGATTATTCACTTTTCATGACTTCCTGACAGTTATCCCCCCAATTCTAACACTTCTCATGGGTTTCTCATTGCTTGGCCACTCTGCACTACATAAAAAGTCTGGGGGGTTTTGAAGGGAAACGTGGCAAATATCTGCTCTATTCAAGTATCTGCCCAAGGTGATCAGTGTGGACAAATGGATACCAGTAAGAAAAGAGGGAGATTATTATTCACTCTTCATGACTTCCTGACAGTTATCCCACTCAATTCTAACACTTCTTGTGGGTTTCTCACTGCTTGGTCACTCTGAATACACTTCCTCTTTCACCAAAACTTAAACTGGTGAAAGTGCCAAAAGAAAAGACTTGAAAGCCACAGGATTTCAGGAATATCCCTAAAGCCACCAGGTGATCAGAGTGGATGATTTACACGAAGTGATCAGTGTGGACAAATGGATCCCAGAAAGAAAAGAGGGAGATTATTCACTTTTCATGACTTCCTTACAGTTATCCCACTCAATTCTAACACTTCTTGTGGGTTTCTCACTGCTTGGCCACTCTGAATACACTGCACAAAAAGCCAGGGGGATTCTGAGGGGAATTGTTGCAAATATCTGCCCAAGGTGATCAGTGTGGACAAATGGATCCCAGCAAGATAAGAGGGAGATTATTCACTTTTTGTGACTTACTGCCAATTATCTCCCCCAATTCTAACACTTCTTGTGGGTTTCTCACTGCTTGGCCACTCTGAGTACACTGCACAAAAAGCCAGGGGGATTCTGAGGGGAATTGTTGCAAATATCTGCCCAAGGTGATCAGTGTGGACAAATGGATACCAGTAAGAAAAGAGGGAGATTATTCACTTTTCATGACTTCCTGACAGTTATCCCCCTCAATTCTAACACTTCTTGTGGGTTTCTCACTGCTTGGCCACTCTGAGTACACTGCACAAAAAGCTAGGGAGATTCTGAAGGGAAATATGAATGTTGCAAATATCTGCTCAATTCAAGTATCTGCCCAAGGTGATCAGTGTGGACAAATGGATACCAGTAAGAAAAGAAGGAGATTATTCACTTTTCATGACTTCCTGACAGTTATCCCACTCAATTCTAACACTTCTTGTGGGTTTCTCACTGCTTGATCACTCTGAATACACTGTATAAAAAGCTAGGGAGATTCTGAAGGGAAATGTGAATGTTGCAAAAATCTGCTCAATTCAAGTATCTGCCCAAGGTGATCAGTGTGGACAAATGGATCCCAGCAAGATAAAAGGCAGATTATTCACTTTTCATGACTTAATGCCAGTTATCCCCCCAATTCTAACACTTCTTGTGGGTTTCTCACTGCTTGGTCACTCTGAGTACACTGCATAAAAAGCCAAGAGGATTCTGAAGAGAAATGTTGAAAATATCTGCCCAATTCCCAAATTAATGCCTCTTTCACCAAGACTTAAATAGGTGAAAGTGCTCAAAAGCAAGGACTTGAAAACCCACAGGATTTCAGGAATATCCCTAAAGCCATGAGATGATCAGAGTGGATGATTTGCACAAGCAGTCAAACACTTTTTCCCATGACAATTGTTTAACCAAGTGCCCTTGTTATTTACCTGAAGAGTATTTTTTTTCTTTGCTGGTTCATCTTCCTCTGAATCTGACTGAGAGAGAAAAACCAGAGCTCAGCACAACTTGAGACATCAAACTAAAAAAGTCATGCTAATAAATCCCAGGAAAATAAACCCAAAGGGAGGGAAGAACTGCACAGCTACAGGTCAGGGACAAACAACAACAGAGTTACTGGAGGGGAAGCACAAACCACACAAAGGATGCAAAGTTCCCTACAGGGATACAGAGAATTGTTCCCAAAAATGCTGAAATTGCTAAATATCTGGTTAAAACTTGTGTGGAAAGCCTGGTTGGCAGCAGAAAAGCTATCTTTATCCTCTCCTCCTCTTTCTGTGACCCCCCCAAACACAGCACTGAGTTCATCTGGGCTCCCCCTAATGCTGCCAGGCCACTTTTCATGGACAATGTTTATAAATCCACCAGTCCCCATGGAAATTACCCCAGTTCAGCTCTTCCCACAGGCACAGGCACTCCTGCCACACCAAAACCAGCGACACAACCATCACCTCCACATGGCAACAGGCTGGGCTATGAAAGCTGTCCCTGCCTGTGGGCACTGTGAACAGGGTGAGCTTTAAGAGTTTCTTCCAACCCACACCACTCCAGGACTCCAAATGCTGGTTTAGGTGAGATATTAGGAAAAAAATTACTTTGTGAGGGTGGTGAGGGTCTGGCACAGGGTGCACAGAGAAGCTGTGGCTGCCCCTGGATCCCTAGAAGGGTTCCAGGCCAGGCTGGACAGGGCTTGGAGCAACCTGGGATAGTGGGAGGTGTCCCTGCCCATGGCAAGAGAGTGGGGCAAGACGGGAATTAAGGTCCCTTCCAACCAAACCATTCCATGATTCTGTGACAGTGCTGTCCCAAAGGAAATTCATCCTCTGTCCTCAGCAGTGGGGAGAGGATGAAACCTCATCAGCAGGGATCCCAACTTAAAAACCAGATGGAAATAGACCTGCCTTCCCCTGCTCTCACTGTCTGGGTTCACAAGCCTGCAAGGCACAGTAATTACAAAAAAAAAAAAATCCCACAAAATGAGAGGGAAATGGTCACCAAAAAGTTTAGAAGACGCCTGAAGCCTTTAGACAAATAAGCAATAAACTGGCTGAAAAATCCACCACCTGCACAGGAAACAAAAGATGGTTTTGGGCTACAACGCCCTTGCAGCTCCACATCATCAACTCGTTAACTCCAGGAATAAGAAGGGGTGCAGATAATCTGGGTTTGGCTGCATTCTGATTATAAATAAGGTTTCTATATCAGTTTAATTCTGCAAAGCGCTTTAGCATTAGGGCAGGCAGCCAGGACAAATCTCCCCGAGGATGACACAACAATAGATCCCGGTACACCTCGGTGTGACAGAGCGAGGGAAGAGCCCCGCTGGGGGAGAAGTTTCACCCCCGAAGGGAAGGGCTCGGGTTCGATCCATACTCACATCCCCCTTGTGCAGCTCGGGCGCCGCGATCCGCACCGGCTCCGTCCTCTTCTTTGGCTTGGGGAGGCCCAAACCCGCCCCGGGGGAGGCAGCGGGGGGCGGGCCGAGGGGGGAGGCGGCGGTGCCCGCGTTCCTGGGGGGCGGCAGGAGGAGCCCCCTGGCCCGGGGGGGCTCCGTGGCCCCGTCCCCGCTGGCAGCCGGTTCTGGGGCGCTCTCGGTGCCGGCCTGGCCCGGCGGGGCGCTGCCGAAGCCGCTCAGGGTGGCCGGGGGGCCCATGAGGAAGGCCGGGGGTACCGCGGGGGCTCTGGGCGGGGGCAGCGCGGCGAAAAGCCCTCGGGATGAAGGCTGCTCGGCTGTGGATGGAGGAGAGTCGGCGGCTTCCTCCTCCTCGCCCGCAGGCTCCTCGGCATCGCTGTCCTCCTCGCTGCTGGCGTAGGCCACGAGGGACATGGCCCCGGGGAGGGCGGCCCTTGGCGGGCAGCAGCCGCTACGCGAGGCCGGGGATCCACCCTCCGCGCTAGGCCGCGCCGCCGCCGCGCCTTCAGCGCCCGCAGCGGGGAAGAAGGGGCGGGCGGGGGCGAGGCTACGCCGCCATGGCGGCCCCTCCCCGTGCGGCAGCGGGGCCGCGGAGCGAGGCAAAGCGACGGCGGCGGCTCCGCGCTCCCGGTAATGGCTGCCGGCAGCGCCCCGCTGCCCGCGCTGCAGCCGCGCAGGACTACAACTCCCAGCGTGCACCGCGAGCAGCGCTGTGCCCGCCTCCCTGTGCGCTCCGCCGCGAGGCATCACGGGAAATGTAGTCTGTGCTGCCACGCGGCGGGAGCAGGACAAGGCCGCGTTGCCATCCTCCCCTCTTGGCACGGTTTGGGCACGATCGGTGCTGCCAGCCCCAGCAAAAGCCTGGCCAGGAGCTGGGTTATCCCCCTCGCATTTTGCTGATTTTTGGTTTGATGCTTTTGGCCTCCTTCTAGCTCGTTCTGGCCTTAATAAAGCAATAAACCAGGCTGGAATTTGGGTCCCCAACACCCAGCAGAGCGACTGTAAAGTAGCAGCACCAAATAATTGTTATAGGTAATAAATGAAAAAGCTGAATTAATAGTAATAATAATGATGAAAGCCAAACGGAGATAAACGAGGAGTGTAGCCTGAACCCTGCGTGGTTTGGAGCACTGTGAAATCCAGCCCCGTCCCACCCCTCCTGGCCTGAGGAGTGTTAAAAATACAGAATTAAAAATAGGCACGGAGGCCTTGGGGAGCACGGGAGGATTCCAGGAGCTGGGACACACGAGTTCCGTTTTCCTCCATGTAAAAAATGTGTATTTTGATTGGCTTTTCTCAAATATTAAAATAAAATGAATATTGTATGTGTTATGTTAGAAAGTTATGCTGTATTAATTTGCTTAAGTAGTGTGTTAAATATAGTTTTAGGTTATAACATAATGTTAAAATAGAAACTATGCTATGTAAAATACTTTTTGAAAGAGAAAAATAAAGTACACCAAAATAACAGCCACAAAACACCTAAATCTTTAAAAATATATATTTATTGCTCCATTATTAGAAAAAACTAACTTCTTCCTACCTTGCTCAGCCCTAAAGACACTGTCAAGATTAAGAAGAAGTTAACACTGACCAAACAAAATCCTTTGTTTAAATAGAATTTATATATCATGTATGAAATGTATGAATATGCGACAAACTATTACTTTTAAAAGTTGATCCTCTGTTAACATGTGTCCTTTTTCAGGCTTATTTTACCCAAAAAAAGATACCTGAACTGTCCATAACTCTTTATTTTTATTGTCTCATCATAACCCTAATTGTCCAAATTTTTATTACTCTAATTATATTACTATTTTTATAACCCCTTCATTAAACTTTTCATATTTTAAAAACAAGTGCCTGGTGCTTTGCACAAATCCTCATTTCCCTGGGCCTTTGTCCATTTTTCCATAGCAGGTGGAGATTCCTGGGTTCTGTTCTCACCCCCAGAACAGGATCCTGCTGTCAGCCCTGACCCTGCGGATTGTTTATTTGTTTTATTTGCAGCTCATTAGGAGAAATTAAGCCAAGGAAAGCACAAGGAGATGGAAAAAAAAAAGAGCCCAGCCCAGGAACCCCAACTGCCAGGGCAGGGTGGAGGTTCTGGTTTTAGAAAATTTAATCTGAGTTTAAACTCAGGTTTGGTTGGGACAGCAGCACCCAGGTTTGGTCTGAAACGGGGACTAAAATGACAATTTAATCCAAATTTATTGGGACTAAGGTGACAATTTAATCCCAAATTATTGAGACTAAGGTGACAATTTAATCCCAATTTATTGGGACTAAGGTGACAATTTATTTAATCCAAATTTATTGAGATTAAGGTGAAAATTTATTTAATCCAAATTTATTGGGACTGAAGGTGACAATTTATTTAATCCAAATGTACTGGAACTAAGGTGACAATTTATTTAATCCCAATTTATTGAGATTAAGGTGACAATTTATTTAATCCAAATTGATTGGGATTAAGGTGACAATTTATTTATTTATTCACAATTTATTGGGACTAAGGTGACAATTTATTTAATCCCAAATTATTGAGACTAAGGTGACAATTTAATCCCAATTTACTGGGACTAAAGCGACAATTTATTTAATCCCATTTATTGAGATTAAGGTGAAAATTTATTTAATCCTAATTTCTTGGGACAGAAGGTGACAATTTATTTACTCCAAATTTTAGGGATGCTGCTACACCAGGTTTACATCATTTTATGCTGGGTTTACACTGGTTTTGCACATTTTGCACTGTTTTACACGGTTTCACCATGTATGTTTTTTTTTACAGCAAATTTGACATCTTTACACTGTTTTTTTACTGTGTCACATAGAGTTTGCACTGTTTTGCATTGGTTTAAAACCAGTTTTGAGCTGGTTTATATATCTTTATGCCAATTTTGCACTGGTTTACACCATTTTATGCCAGTTTTGCACTGTTTAACACCATTTTATGGCAATTTTGCATTGTTTTACATGGGTTTTACACCATTTTTGTGCTGTTTTACACTGGTTATTTACAGTGTTTTACACTCTTTTACACCTGTTTTTCACATTATAGTTTTGCACTGTTTTACATATTTTTTACACCATTTTTAGTGCTGTTTTACAATGGTTATTTACACTGGTTATTTACAGTATTTTACACTGTTTTACACCTGTTTTTCACATTCTAGTTTTTCACTGCTTTACACATTTTTACACCATTTTTGTGCTGTTTTACACTGGTTATTTACAATGTTTTACACTGACACCTGCCTTTCACATTCCAGTTTTGCACTGTTTTACACATTTTTTACACCATTTTTGTGCTGTTTTACACTCTTTTTGAACTGTTTTACACCTGTTTTTCCCACTACCATTTTACACTGTTTTACATGTTTTTTACACCATTTTTGTGCTGTTTTACACCGGTTATTTACGGTGTTTTACACTGTTTTACACCTGTTTTCCCCATTATAATTTTGCACTCTTTTACATGTTTTTTACACCATTTTGGTGCTGTTTTGCACTGCTTTTGCATTCTTACACTGGTTTTGCATGAGTTTAAAACCACTTTTGCACTGTTTTACACAATTGTATGCCAGTTTTGCACTCTTTTACACGTTTTTTACACCATTTTGCTGTTTTAAACTGGTTATTTACAGTGCTTTGCACCTGTTTTTCCCATTATAGTTTTGCACTGCTTTAGGTATTTTTACACCATTTTTGTGCTGTTTTACACTGGTTATTTGCAATGTTTTACACTGTTTTACACCTGTTTTTCACATTCTAGTTTTTCACTGTTTTACATATTTTTTTACACCATTCTTGTGCTGTTTTACACTCTTTTTGAACTGTTTTACACCTGTTTTTCCCATTATCATTTTACACTGTTTTCATGTTTTTTACACCATTTTTGTGCTGTTTTACGCTAGTTATTTACAGTGTTTTACACCTATTTTTCCCACTGCAGTTTTGCACTGCTCTACACATTATTTACACCATTTTTTGTCCTATTTCGCCCTCTTTTTGCATGTCTTTACCCCCTTTTTCCTCTGTTTTCCATCCATTCTGCCTGCTCCAACACCCAACTCCCCTCGGTTCCACACCGAGCCCTGCTGTCCCTCCCCGTCCCCTGGTGACACACCGCGGTTGGTGCCACCCGCAGCGGGCACATTTTGGGTATTTTGAGGTATTTTTGGGGCACTTTGAGGTATTTTTGAGGCATTTTGAGGTATTTTTTCGGGTATTTTGAGGTATTTTTGGGGGTGCCGGGAGCGCGCACGGCGCTGTGGGCGGGCGGTGCGTGAGCGCGCCCAGGCAGCGCTGCGAGCTCCGAGCGCATCCACCGGCAGCGGGAGGAGGAGGAGGAGGCGAGGAGGAGGAGGAGGAGGAGGAGGAGGAGGAGGAGGAGGAGGAGGAGGAGGAGGAGGAGGAGGAGGAAGGGGAAGGGTGGCCGGGGGGGTGGGGGGGGGGGGTGGCCGAGGGAGGGAGCAATTGAATTTCAAACACAAACAACCGCATGGGGCTCGGGCCCTCCGCCGCTGCGCCGCGCCGCCGCTGACCCCGGCCCGGGGAGGGCAGAGCAGCCGCTGCCTCTCCCCCTTCGCATTTGGGAGGGGTTTTTTTTTTTTTTTTGCTGTTGTTGATTTTTTTTTTTTTTTAGATTTTTTTTTATATTTATTTGGCTAATCCCCTGCCTGGCCGGGTTTTGCCTCCCAAAGTTCATCCGTAACCCCCCCCCCTCCTCCCCTCCCCCACCCCCCCTTCCCCCCGCCCGCTCCCCCGGTCCCGGGAGGAGCCGCCAGCCCAGCCAAGATGTCCCGGTCCAACCGGCAGAAGGAATACAAATGCGGGGACCTGGTTTTCGCCAAGATGAAGGGTTACCCGCACTGGCCTGCCCGGGTAAGGAGCTGGGCATGGGGTGGGAGGGCGGTGGGACCCCTCGGTGCTCTCCCGGTTCTCTCCCGGTGCTCCCCGTTGCATAACGCGGGGGGATGGGGCGCACCGGGGTCAGGCTGCCCCGGTGGAGCGGAGCGGCGCGGGGAGGGGGGGTGTGTGTGTCCGTACCGTGGGTCAGGCTCCGATTTCCCCCCGGATCTTCCACCGGCGCCGGGGTCCAACTTTGCCGGCTCCTTATGTAAGGCCGGGCCCGGCGGACTCGGGGGTTATTCGGTACCGAGGCTTGCGGAGGCGCTTTGGGACATTTCTTTGGGTTTTAAGGGGGGTTTCGTGTGTTGGAAACAACATCCCGGGCTCCCCCAGGGCCCTTTTTGTGCTGTTTATTCATTTCTCTCCCGGTGGAACGGAACGGGAGGGGGGGGATCACGGGTGGAGACCGCGTGGCTTCTGGCACCGCGTGGGAGCGGGGACCCCCCCGGTACCGGCAGCGAAGCACGAGGCTGGGCCAGCCCGGGGTGACCCCTCCATCCCCCGGTGCCGGTACCGGGGGGGGGGGGTCCCTGCTCCACGTGGGGCCGCTCCATGAACCCTTCCCGCTCATGGGAAGGCCGAGCTCGCCCCCTTTGCGCTTCACGGATGATTTTGGGGGGGTTTTCAACCAAACCGGCAGAGCCCCGAGCTTGTCCCCCCGGCTCTCGGTGGCCTCAGGGGTGCCACAGAGGTGGCAGTGCTTACGCCGGGAGTTTGGCTTTAGAAAATCGATAGAATTATTGAGGACTTAGGACGGGGGGGAAGGGACCGGGGGGGGTGCAGGCCCCACCATGTGCCAGCCCCGCCGGTGTCCCCTGAGGGTCCTGGGTGTCCCTAAAGGGGGGCCATGAGCCCGGGACCCCCGCGATAAACCCCAAACCATGGGGCCCGTGGGCAGCTCTGGCTGCACAACACGGCGCTGGTTATTTTTAAGCGGTTGATGATGCAGTTTAAAATTTCCTTGGAGTGTTTTTCACCCCCCCCCCCCCCCCCCACACACACACACACACTCTCTCTCCCCTCACGGCCTTGCTGCAAAGGCCACCGGGGGCTGCCTGCAAACCCTAAAATGAGCGGAAAAAAAAGACGGAATGGGGGCGATAGGGCTTTAAAGGCCGAGGATCCCTCCCCAGTGCCCCCCTTCCCCTGGCGGATTTGAATAACTTTTGTTTGGTTTGTCGGGTTCTGGCGGGGAGGCCGGGAGGGGGTTGGGAGCAGCTCGGATTTGGCACCGGCCCTCCCAACGCGCATTTGAAAGCGGCTTTGGGCGAGGAGGAGCCACAGGAGAGGATCCCTGGGAGCTTCCACCCCGCCTGCTCTTCCTTCCCTCCCTCGGGGGGGAAAAGCGATGCTGCCCCGGCTGATCCATCCTCCTGCAGCCCTCATCCATCCCAATGGGGTCCGGGGTGATGCCAGGTCGGGGCTTCAAAGCCTCGTGGGCTCAGCTCACACTCATCTCATTTCACACCCCACTCATCTCATCATTTGACCCCCACCATTATTTTTAGGGCAGGCAGGGAATGGTTTTTTGGTTTTTTTTTTTTTTATCCCTCTCTCTCTCTGGTTGGGCTCCCCAAAGCCAAGGGGGTTTAGAAGCAGAGCCCTCCCCACCGTGACTAATCAGGCAGGGCTTGCCCGTGACTAATCAGGTGCTGTGATGAAACCTTAGCCAGCCACGCGTGGCGTTCCATGGGGTGTTTGTTTCCAACCCAGGTGTGGCTGGAGCTCAGAGATAGGGCGAGAAATGGACGGGGGAGGGGTTGTTCCCTCCCTTTCTTCCCCTGGGATGGCGCCTGGTGCCGTTCTCCAGCACCAGCAGCTCGGTGGAAAGCTCTCCCTGAGAGGGGCAGTGTTAAACAGGGGGGAAACTGAGGCACCAGAGTGGGAGATGAGGCGCTGGCACTGGAGGATGATGCTTGCCTCGCTTTTCCCCTCACCCCTTCTCTGCAGGGTCCCTCATGCCAGGCTCATTTTTGGTGCTTCCCTGCCAGATGTGCAGCCCCTTTTCATACAGAGTGCTGGGACAGCAGGGGAGCAGGGCGGGGGATGAGGCAGGAGCAGCACATGGGATCCTGGCACCCTTGACACCCCGCTGGCACCCCTGACATCTCCCCTGGTACCCCTGACATCCCTCTGACACCCTCCTTGGTACCCCTGACACACCCCTGACATCCCCCCTGGCACCCTTTCCTGAGCATCTCGGTTCCCCTGGCTGTGCCATGGGGTCAGGATCCTTCTGGGCCATTCCCTCTGGAATTTGGTGCCCGTTGCCAGCCTGGTGCTGCTGGGATGGGGCCCAGTGGTGCCCCCCCCAGGGCTGAGGGGAGCACCTGGGTGGCACCCATGGGACTCAGGGGTGCCAGCCAGTGCATGTGCCCCCCCCCCCCCCTCCCCAATGTGCTTCCTGGACCGTGTGTGACCCGCATGAGTTAATTCCATTAATTAATTAATTAATTAACTCCTGTGCCAGCCTTGTCCTGCAGGGGGGAGACTGAGGCAGGGAGGGCAGGGCAGGCTGATGCAGTGGAGCAGTGGCAAAGGTGAAGAAGAGCAGAGGTTGGGGGCAGAGTCCAGCTCAGGGCTTTGTGCCCGTCCCTCCCTCCCTCCCTTTGTGCCACGCTCCAGAGCTTGGGGACATTCCCAGCCCCTTTCGGACCCCTGGGCCATGGCACCGGTGCCCTTGGCATGGGGACAGCAACGGGCACCTGGACTTTACCCTGGCACTGCAGCCGTGTGTCCGTCTGCTGCCGCTGTCCCGGACAGACAGACAGACACAGGCTGTGACAAAGCCTGTCATGGAGCAGTTTGGGCAGTGAGGGTTTTTTTTTTGGGTGGGTTTGCACTGTCTGCGTTATCAGTGTCCCCAAAGGGGTGCCACCCTCCTGCCCTGTGTGCCCGCACCCCAAAATCCCTGCCTGGCCCTGCAGATAGAGCCAGCACACGCTGTGGGGGTGCAGGAGGGGCTGATAAAGGGCTGGGAGGGGTGGGCAGGGCTGGAATCCCAGTGCCAGGGGGGTCCCATGGGGGGCTGGCAGGGAATCCCAGTGCCAGGGGGGTCCCAGGTGTCCCATGGGGAGCTGGGCTGGAATCCCAGTGCCAGGGGGGTCCCAGGTGTCCCATGGGGGGCTGGGCAGGGAATCCCAGTGCCAGGGGGTCTCATTGCCAGGGAATCCCAGTGCCAGGGGGTCCCAGCAGTCCCATGGGGAGCTGGCAGGGAATCCCAGTGCCAGGGGGGTCCCATGGGGAGCTGGGCTGGAATCCCAGTGCCAGGGGGGTCCCAGCAGTCCCATGGATAGCTGGCAGGGAATCCCAGTGCCAGGGGGTCCCATGGGGAGCTGGCAGGGAATCCCAGTGCCAGGGGGGTCCCAGGTGTGCCATGGGGAGCTGGGCAGGGAATCCCAGTGCCAGGGGGGTCCCATAGGGAGCTGGCAGGGAATCCCAGTGCCAGGGGGGTCCCATGGGGAGCTGGCAGGGAATCCCAGTGCCAGGGGGGTCCCAGGTGTCCCATGGGGGGCTGGCAGGGAATCCTAGTGCCAGGGGGGTCCCAGGTGTCCCATGGGGGGCTGGCAGGGATGGGCTGGGATCCCCACTGCCAGGGGGGTCCTGTCTGTCCCTTTGGGGGGCTGGCAGGGCTGGGCTGGGGGATCCCATTGCCAGGGGGTCCCATTTGTTCCTTGAGGGGCTGGCAGGGCTGGGTTGTGCAGGAAATCCCAGTGCCAGGGGGGTCCCAGCTGTCCCTTGGGGGGCTGGCAGGGAATCCCAGTGCCAGGGGGTCCCATGGGGGGCTGGCAGGGAATCCCAGTGCCAGGGGGGTCCTATGGGGGGCTGGCAGGGAATCCCAGTGCCAGGGGGTCCCAGTGGGCAGGGATTCCCAGTGCCAGGGGGTCCCAGCTGTCCCTTGGGGGGCTGTGCAGGGATTCCCAGTGCCAGGGGGTCCCAGTGGGCAGGGATTCCCAGTGCCAGGGGGTCCCAGGTGTCCCATGGGGGGCTGGGCAGGAATTCCCAGTGCCAGGGGGTCCCACTGGGCAGGGATTCCCAGTGCCAGGGGGTCCCAGCTGTCCCTTGGGGGGCTGGGCAGGGATTCCCAGTGCCAGGGGGTCCCAGTGGGCAGGGATTCCCAGTGCCAGGGGGTCCCAGCTCCATGGAGCCCCTCAGTCCCTGAGCTGGGCACACGGTGACACAGCACAGCCATCCCGGAGCTGCTGCCTTTCCTTGGGCAAGGAGATTTGGGAACTTGCTGGGGGATCTCCAGCAGGGTGCTGCCACTGTGGGTCCCTGTCCAGGCCTGGCATGGGGAGGGGCTGTGTGCCAAGGTTGATGGCACCTTTGGCACACTGTGACCTGCAGGAACGTGGCCTGGGGGAAGCTTCCCTGAGGGCTGGGCTGGGCTGGGCCGGGCTGGTGGCCACCCCTGTGAGTCACATCATCCCCTCCTCCACCTTCGGTGCCACGCAGGGATGGAGCTGCTGCTCCCAGCTGCCACCATGGGCCAGGGACCCTCTGGGAAGTGTCCCTGCTGCTGGAGTGTCCCCTGGTGGCACCGGGGCATGGCAGTGCCAGGAGCCCCGGGGCTGTGGGTGGGAGCGCTTCAATAATCCCGAAACACCCCTGGATCCTGGTGTGGGACCTGAGGGCTCCAAACCGTGCTCGGGCAGTGGGGATGGCACAAAGGCACGTGCCACCCGGGAGTGGGCATCACACCGACCCTCCACCACATCGTGGTGCCCCTCCCAGTGCCCCATGCCCTCCGTGTGCCCCGGGGCTGTGCCAGCATTGCCCCTCAGCACAGGGACAACCATCAATGCCATCCCCAGCTCTGTGAAGGAAATCAGGACAAACCCTTGGCCAGGTCCACCCTGTGACAGCACCCTGGCCAGGAGTGGGACATCACACTGACCCACTGACCCTCCACCACATCCCCAGTGCCCCATGCCCTCCGTGTGCCCCGGGGCTGTGCCAGCTGTGCCCCTCAGCACAGAGTTAATGCCATTCCCAGTGTTAGTGCCATTCCCAGCTCTGTGGAGGAAATCAGGACAAACCCTTGGCCATGTCCACCCTGTGACACCACCCTGGCCAGGAGTGGGACATCACAGTGACTCCACCACATCCTGGTGCCCCTCCCAGTGCCCCATGCCCTCCGTGTGCCCCGGGGCTGTGCCAGCTGTGCCCCTCAGCACAGGGACAACCATTGGTGCCATTCCCAGCTCTGTGGAGGAAACCAGGACACACTCTTGGCCAGGTCCACCCTGGTCAGGAATGGGACGTCACAGTGACCCTCCACCACATCCTGGTGCCCTCCCAGTGCCCCATGCCCTCCGTGTGCCCCAGGGCTGTGCCAGCACTGCCCCTCAGCACAGGGACAAGCATTGGTGCCATCCCCAGCTCTGTGGAGGAAATCAGGACAAACCCTTGGCCAGGTCCACCCTGGCCAGGAGTGGGACATCACACTGACCCTCCACCACATCCCCAGTGCCCCGTGCCCTCCGTGTGCCCCAGGGCTGTGCCAGCTGTGCCCCTCAGCACAGCGTTAGTGCCATTCCCAGCTCTGTGAGGGAAACCAGGACAAACCCTTGGCCAGGTCCACCCTGTCACAGCACCCTGGCCTTGCTGGCTGGGGAAACTGAGGCTGGGCAAGCTGTGGGGGTCACGGTGCCTGAGGGAAGGTTGTGCCATGAGTCAGCAGAGCACTGGCACAGGAGCTGGCACCCCGGCTGCCCGGTGACGGTGACGTGCTGGCGCCTGCCCCGAGACCCCCCACCCGCATCCTCCTTCAGCTCCTTGCACCTCCCTTGGAGGTTTTCTCGGGGAATTTATGGCTGCTGGCTGCAGGGGGGGGTTATTTTTAGCTGCTATAAAAAGCAGCCAGAGTTGCTGTCGCTCCCTTCCCGCTCGGCGCCTCGGGATTATCCACGCTCGGTGCAGCAGCACCTGCCCGGGGCTGGCACCGGCTGCTGCCTGAGCCCAGAGCCCTGCCAGGCTGTGCCCTCGTCTGCTGACCCCCTTTGGGCCAGGCTGTGCCCCCCTGGCACCCCAATCCCCGGGGCTGGCCCAGGATGGGGGCGATGCCTGTGGCACTGCCTGAATTTGCTGAGTGTGTCTGAGCTGGTCTAGAGTAGAGATTAGAGGGGGAAAGGGTGGGAGAAGGGGAGCCCTGCTGGCCCCCACACCTGTGGGCACCCCTTGTTCTGCAGAACAGTTTAATTGGGGAAATTCCCAATTAATTTTCTTTCCCTGAGCCGTGCCCATCCATAGGTCTAGATAAGAGATTAGAGGGGGAAAGGGTTGGGAGAAGGGGAGCCCTGCTGGCCCCACCACCTGTGGGCACCCCTTGTTCTGCTGAGCACTTCAGCAGAACAGTTTAATTGGGGAAATTCCCAATTAATTTTCTTTTCCTGAGCTGTGCCCATCCATAGGACGCTGGGGACATCTGAGGGGCTGTGGCATCGCTGGCAGCACCTGAATTTGCTGAGTGTGGCTGAGCTGGTCTAGAGTAGAGCTTGTGGGAGAAGGGGAGCCCTGCTGTCTCCCACCCCACCCCTGTGGGCACCCCTTGTTCTGCTGAGCACTTCCTGCCAGCTCTGTGTCCAGACTGTGGGGAAAATTCCCAATTAATTTTCCTTTCCTGAGCTGTGCCCATCCATAGGACACTGGAGGGGATGTCCTGGGGACATCTAAGGAGCCCCAGGGGATGTCCTGGGGTCTGAGGAGCCCCAGGGAATGTCCTGGGGACATCTGAGGAGCCCCAGGGAATGTCCTGGGGACATCTGAGGAGCCCCAGGGGATGTCCTGGGGACATCTGAGGAGCACCAGGGGATGTCCTGGGGACATCTGAGGAGCACCAGGGGATGTCCTGGGGACATCTGAGGAGCCCCAGGGGTCTCTGCCCTCTCCTCTCACCCCGTCCTTTGTGTCCCACAGATTGATGAGATGCCAGAAGCTGCAGTCAAATCCTCCTCCAATAAGTACCAAGTCTTCTTCTTCGGGACCCACGAAACGTGAGTGGGAGCTGGGGGCTCACAGTGAGTTTGGGAGGGGTGAGACCCCCCTCTACTCCCACCCCTCACTGCTTTCCCCTGGCACAGAGCATTCCTGGGCCCCAAAGACCTCTTCCCCTACGAGGAGTGCAAGGAGAAGTTTGGCAAACCCAACAAGCGGAAAGGCTTCAGCGAAGGTTTGTGGGAGATCGAGAACAACCCCACGGTCAAAGCCTCCGGTTACCAGGTGGGTCACCAGTTTGGGGGGGCTCCATCCCAGCTCCCCCCCACCTTTCCTCCCTCCTGTGGAGCCCCCTGTGAACCCCTCCTTGCCCACAGCCCACCCAGAAGAAGAGCTGCCCCGAGGCGGCCGAGCGGGAGCCCGAGGGCGACGGCGACAAGAAGGGCAACGCCGAGGGCAGCAGTGACGAGGAGGGGAAGCTGGTGATCGACGAGCAGAGCAAGGAGAAGAACGAGAAAGGAGGCAGCAAGAGGAAAGCTGAGGATGCTTTGGAGGTACTGAGGGCGCTGGGCAGGGCTGGGGATGTTTGGGGACAAGGGTGGGGATGTTTGGGACAGGGGATGTTTGGGACAGGGGATGGGGATGTTGGGGACCAAGGCTGGAGATGTTGGGGACAGGGGATGGGGATGTTGGGGACAGGGGACAGAGGATGGGAATGTTTGGGATAGGGGCTGGGGATGTTTGGGACAGGGGCTGGGATGTTTGGGGCTGGAGATGTTGGGGACAGGGGTGGGGATGTTGGGGACAGGGGATAGGGATGTTGGGGACCAAGGCTGGAGATATTGGGGACAGGGGATGTTTGGGACAGGGGCTGGGGATGTTTGGGACAGGGGATGTTGGGGACAAGGGACAGAGGATGGGAATGTTTGGGACAGGGGCTGGGGATGTTTGGGACGGGATGGGGATGTTGGGGACAGTGGTGGGGATGTTTGGGACAAGGGGACAGAGGATGGGAATGTTTGGGACAGGGGATGGGGATGTTGGGGATAGGGAATGTTTGGGACAGGGGATGGGGATGTTGGGGACAAGGGACAGAGGATGGGGATGTTTGAGGCTGGGGATGTTTGGGACAGGGGATGGGGATGTTGGAGACAGAGGATGGGAATGTTTGGGATAGGGGATAGGGATGTTGGGGACCAAGGCTGGAGATGTTGGGAACAGGGCTGGGGATGTTTGGGACAGGGGACAGAGGATGGGAATGTTTGGGATAGGGGCTGGGGATGTTTGGGGCTGGGGATGTTTGGGACAGGGGATGGGATGTTGGGGACAGGGAATGTTTGGGACAGGGGATGGGATGTTGGGGACCAAGGCTGGAGAGGTTGAGGATTGGGATGTTTGGGACCGGGGATGGCTGGGACAGGGGATGGGGTTATTTGGGGACAGGGGATGGGGATGTTGGGGACAAGGGGACAGAGGATGGGAATGTTTGGGATAGGGGCTGGGGATGTTTGGGGCTGGGGATGTTTGGGACAGGGGATGGGATGTTGGGGACTGGGGCTAGAGATGTTGGGGATTGGGATGTTTGGGACCGGGGATGGCTGGGACAGGGGATGGGGTTATTTGGGGACAGGGGATGGGGATGTTGGGGACAAGGACTGGGGATGTTTGGAATAAGGGCTGGGCATGTTGGGGATGGGGCTGGGGATGTTGGGGAGAGGGGATGGGGAGGTTGAGGACAGGAGTGGGGATGTTGGGGACAGGGGATGGGGGTGTTGGGGATGGGGGGTAGGGATGTCTGGGATGGGAATAGGGATATTTGGGAATGGGGATGTTTGGGACAGGGGATGGGGATGTTTGGGGATGGGCTGGGGACAGGAGATGGGATGGCATGTTTGGGAGAGGGGATGTTGGGGACAGGGAGTGTTTGGGACAGGGGATGGGGATGTTTGGGACAGGGCTGGGGATGAGGGTGGGGAGGTTGGGGATGGAGATTTTTGGGACAGGGGATGGAGATGTTTGGAATAAGGGCTGGGCATGTTGGGGACGGGGCTGGGGATGTTGGGGACAGGGGATGTTGGGGACGGGGGATGGGGATGTTTGGGACGGGGGACAGGAGATGGGATGTTTGGGATGAGGGATGTTTGGGACAGGGATTGGGATGGGATGGTTGGGAGAGGGGATGGGGATGTTGGGGACAGGGAATGTTGGGGACAGGGGATGGGGATGTTTGGGATGGGAACGTTTGGGACAGGGCTGGGGATGCTGGGGACGGGGATGGAGATTTTTGGGACAGGGGACAGGGGATGGAGATGTTGGGGACGGGCTGGGGAGGTTTGGGACAGGGGCTGGGGAGGTTTGGGACAGGGGATGGGGATGCTGGGGACAGGGATGTTTGGGACAGGGGATGTTGGGGACACAGGCTGGGGATGTTGGAGAGAGGGGATGGGGATGTTGGGAATGGGGGATGGAGATTTTTGGGATAGGGGATGGGGATGTTGGGCACAGGGGATGCTGGGGACAGAATGTTTGGGACAGGGCATGGGGATTTTGGGGACAGGGATATTTGGGATGGGATGGGGATGTTTGGGACAAGGGCTGGGGATGTTGGGGACAGGGATATTTGGGATGGGATGGGGATGTTTGGGACAGGGGCTGGGGATGTTGGGGGTAGAGGATGGGGATGTTGGGAACCAGGGATGGTGAGGACAGGGAACAAGGGATGGGGATTTTTAGGACAGGAGATGTTGGGGACAGAGGCTTGGGGATATTTGGGAAGAGGGTCTGGGGCTGCTGGGGACAGGAGATGTTTGGGACAGGGGATGGGGATGTTTGGGACAGGGGATGGAGATTTTTGGGACAGGGGATGGGGATGTTGGGGACAGGGGCTGGGGATATTTGAGGACTTGGGATGGGGATGTTGGGGCTGGAGATATTTGGGACACGGGATGGGGGTGTTTGGGACAAGAACTGGGGATGTTTGGAATAAGGGCTGGGCATGTTGGGGAGAGGGGATGGGGAGGTTTGGGACAGCGGTGGGGATGTTGGGGACGGCGATTTTGGGGACAGGAGTGGGGATTTTGGGGATGGGCTGGGGATGTTTGGGATGGGGGATGTTGGGGACAGGGATTGGGATGGGATGTTTGGGACAGGGGATGGGGGTGTTGGGGACCTGGAATGTTTGGGACAGGGGATGGAGATTTTTTTGGGACAGGGGCTGTTTGGGACAGGGGATGGAGATTTTTTGGGACAGGGCCTGGGGATGTTTGGGACAGTGGCTGGGCTGACCCAATTTCCCCTCCCAGGACTCCCCCAAACGCCCCAAGGATGCAGAGGGGCAGGAAGGGGACAAGAAGGTGGCCAACGAAGAGGCCCCCAAGGAGGAGCCCAAAGCCAACCCAGGAGAGGGGGACAAGAACAGCGACGCCGCCGACACACCGGCCACCAACGAGGCCAAGCAGGAGGGCAAGGAGGAGGTCAGAGACCACAAGGAGAGGTGAGGGGGGTGCTCTGAGCCCTGTCCCCACAGCCCCCAGGTTTTGGGGGGGGTTCTGACAAGAGCCTGGCTCTGTTCTTGGCCCCTCACAGCCTGTAGTGGCTTCCCTGGCGAGCTGATCCTTCCCCCTGGCTCCTGGTGCTGCCCCACGCCGCCTCGTCGCGTCCGGAGCTCCAGACAAGGAAATTTCCAAAAGAAAACAAAAAAAATACAAAAAAAAAAAAAAAAAAAAAAAGAAGAGAGGAATGCAGAGCAGCTGGGTAGCTGGGTCCTGCCCCCGAGCGCTCTGTGCCCGCCCTGCTGTGGGCACACGCTTTGTGTTGGCGATTCCTCGGGGCTGAGCTGTTGATTTGAAATAAAAGCGAATCTTGCCTTTTTAAAAGTGCTCGTGGCACCTGGGTGAGCCCCTGGAACCCCTGAATTGAGGAGGTTTGGGACCCTTTGGAGGCTGCCAGAGCCTCTCTGGCAACACATGGATCACGGGGAGAGATGGGGAAGGGTTTGGAGGGAGCTGAAATAGGAATTGCAGAATCACAGAACGCCCTGAGCTGGGTGAGATAGAAAAGGATCAACTCTTACTGCTGCCCTCAAAATCCCAGCATTGTCTAAACACTCCTTGACCTTTAGGATCACGGAATATCCTGGGCTGGGAGGGACCCACAGGGCTCAGTGAGCTCTGGCCTTGCACGGGACACCCCAAAATGTTCCCAATCCCATTGTCCTAGAGCCTACAAGCACTCATATTTTATGCTGGAATACTGGAATAATTAGGTCTTGCTGTGGGCTTTGCACAGGACGCCCCAAAATGCTCCCAATCCCAACCTCCTAGAGCCTTGTTCAAGCACTCAGTTTTTATGCTGGAATAGTGGAATATCCTGAGCAGGAATAATCAGGATAATCGAGTCCTTTGTGCTCTGGGCCTTGCACAGGACGCCCCAAAATGCTCCCAATCCCAAAATCCTAGGGCCTTGTCCAAGCACTCATATTTTATGCTGGAATACTGGAATATCCTGAGCAGGAAGGGACTCATCAGGATAATCAAGTCCTGCTCTGGCCCTGCACAGGACACCCCAAAATTCTCCCAATCCCAGTGTCTTAGAGCATTGTCCAAGCACTCAGCTTTTATGCTGGAATAGTGGAATATCCTGAGCAGGAATAATCAGGATAATCGAGTCCTTTGTGCTCTGGGCCCTGCACAGGACACCCCAAAATGCTCCCAATACGAACCTCCAAGAATGTTGTCGGAGCACTCAGCTTCTCTGCTGGAATAGTGGAATATCCTGAGCGGGAAGGGACCCACAGGGCTCAGTGAGCTCTGGCCCTGCTCAGGACAGCCCAAAATGCTCCCAATCCCAATGTCCTAGAGCTTTGTCCAAACACTCATATTTTATGCTGGAATAGTGGAATATCCTGAGCAGGGAGAGACCCACACGGCTCAGTGAGCTCTGGCCCTGCTCAGGACACCCCAAAATGCTCCCAATCCCAATGTCCTAGAGCCTTGTCCAAACACTCATATTTTATGCTGGAATAGTGGAATATCCTGAGCAGGCATAATCAGGATAATCGAGTCTGGCTCTGGACACCCCAGAATCCCATCCTGTGCCCGAGGGCTGTGTCCAATTGCTCCGTGAGCTGTGTCAGGCTCGGGCCGTGACCGTCCTTGGCTGCTCTGTCCCACACGCACAGCCCGGCCTGGAGAGGCCGAACCGGGCCAACTAGGCCGTGCCTGGCTCCCTGCACAGAGGACAGCAGAGACCGTCCCCTGCTCCTGAACCAACGCCGAGGGCAGCGGCAGAAGATGGAGCCGTGACCGGACTACAGCTCCCGGCAGCCGCTCACCGTGGGCCGGGGCTGAGGGCCGGAGGGACATTGGGACTACAGCTCCCGGCGTGCCCCGCGCTAGGACCACAACTCCCGGCGTGCCTCGCGCTAGGACTACAACTCCCGGCGTGCCTCGCGCCTCCGCAGCGCCGCGTCTTGGCCACGCCCCCGGAGCGCGGGAGCGGCGCGGCCCCTCAGGTGAGGGAGGTCGGGCCCGGGACCCCCGAGGGGGCTCTGTGGGGCTGTGCTGGGGGGGTTTGATGGGGTTCGGGGCACTTTGGGGGCGGCCGGGGCTCAGCGGGTGTAGTTCCCGGCGGGGGGGAAGGGGTGTGTGCTCTACGGGTCCCCTTTGGGTGGTGGGGGGGCTTTGGGAGCCAGAGGGGTCATTGGGAGTCGGGGGGGGCTCTGAGAGTCAGGGGGGTCTTTGAGGTATCCATGGGGCCCTTCGAGTGTGGGGGAGACTCTGCCCGTGTCCCCCTTTGGGGGAATGAGCTCTGTGGGACCCCTGGGTGCTCCTCGCTGGGGTCTCTCCCCGTGTGTGGGGTGCCCGTGTTCCCCCCTCATCCTCACCAGGGCCAGGTGTGACCCCTCGGTTCTCCTCGGGGCGTGGGGGGCTCTGCAGGTCCCCTTTGGAAGGAGAGGGTGCCTGCAGGACACTGGGGTCCCCTTTGGGTGTGGGGTGCCCTGTGGGATCCCTGGGTCCCTCCATGGGTGAGGGATGGCTCTGCCTCTACCTGGATCCCGTTAGGGGCGTGGGGTGTGTGAGAGTCTGTGGGATCCCTGGGTCCCTCCATGGTGAGGGATAGCTGTCCAGTACCTGGATCCCCTTAGGGGCGTGGGGTGTGTGAGAGTCTGTGGGATCCCTGGGTCCCTCCATGGTGAGGGATGGCTGTCCAGTACCTGGATCCCCTTTGGGGGCGTGGGGTGTGAGAGTCTGTGGGATCCCTGGGTCCCTCCATGGTGAGGGATGGCTCTGCCAGTACCTGGATCCCCTTTGGGGGCGTGGGGTGTGTGAGAGTCTGTGGGATCCCTGGGTCCCTCCATGGTGAGGGATGGCTGTCCAGTACCTGGATCCCCTTAGGGGTGTGGGGTGTGTGAGAGTCTGTGGGATCCCTGGGTCCCTCCATAGTTAAGGGATGGCTCTGCCACTACCTGGATCCCCTTTGGGCTATGGGGATCTGTTTTGGGGGGCTGAGAATCTGTGGGATCCCATTTGTGGGGGGCTGCTCTGCCAGACGCTTCCCTCCCTTCAGAGGGTGCTCTGGGTGGGTTGGGGTGACTCTGCCGGACACACTGACCCCGGTGAGGATGAGGGGTGTCCCCAGAGCTCCCTGCCCTCCCAGCCCGCAGCACCATGCGTCTGTCGGTCCTGCTGAGCGCGGCACGGCCGCGGCTGCCCCCGGGCTACCGGCACGGCACATGGCCCCCGGAGTCCACCACCGCCCGGCTCCGCAACCCCCCGGGGCAGCGCCGCCGCAAGGTCTTCGTGGAACCCATCGCCAAGGACGACTGGAAGGTGTTCAAGGGTGACACGGTGAGGCCCCCCCCTGTGAAAAATGCATGTATTTTATGATTGGCTTTTCGCAAATATTCAAATGAATATTGTATGTGTTGTGTTAGAAAGTAATGCTGTAGTCGTTCTCTTAAGTACTGTGTTAAATAGAGTTTTAGGTTATAAAAAATGTTAAAATAGAAACGATGCTGTGTAGGATACTTTTTTTTAAAGAAGAGACTTGCAGTGAGATAGCAGCCACAGGACACTTAAATCTTTCAGAGAAAGAGAATTTATTGCCCTCTTATCAGCAGAAACTAACTTCTTCCCACCTCAAAGGCACTGTCGGGATTCAGAGGAAGAAGCTGACAATGACCAGACAGAATCCTGTGTTTGAGTGGAATTTATGCATCATGCATGAAGTGTATGAATATGCAACAGGCTGTTGTTTTTAAGAGTTAATCCTTTGTTAACGTGGGTCCTTTTTCAGGCTGGTGCTGCCCAGAAGAAGGTACCTGATCATCCATAACTCTTTGTATTTATTGTCTCATATTGCCCTAATTCAGTTTGTCCAAATTATTATCACTCTAATTGCATTACTATTTTTTTATAACCCTTTTTATTACTGTTAAACTTTTCAAATTTTCAAAACAAGTGACTGGCGTTTTTCACACACCTGTGCCCCTCTCCCCACCCGCAGGTGCAGGTGCTGGCCGGGAAGGACGCGGGCAAGCAGGGCTTGGTCAGCCAGGTGGTGCAAGCCCGCAACTGGGTGGTGGTGGAAGGACTGAACACGGTGAGGCCACAGCAGGGAGGCCTGCAGGAGGCCCTGGGGAGGCTGAGGTGGCCACAGGGCCATCAGTGACCCCACGGCGTTGTCCCCTCGCAGCACTATCGCTACGTCAACCGCACCGCCAAGTACTCGAGCACCTACATCGCCAGCGAGGCACCTCTGCTGCTCAGCCAGATCAGCCTGGTGGACCCTGAGGACCGGTAAAACCTGGGTGGGGGGGTGCTGAGGGGTGCCCTGCTTGGCTCCTGCCTGTCACCAACGCCGTGGGCCCGCAGGAAACCCACGGAGGTGGAGTGGAGGTTCACGGAGGAGGGCGAGCGCGTCCGCGTGTCGCTGCGCAGCGGCCGCATCCTGCCCGTGCCCCCGCAGCCACGCAAGGATGGCGTCGTGCCCGAGCAGTGGATCGGTGAGAGGGGTGCCACAGGGGGCTGGGGGCACGGGGAAGGGCACGCAGAAGGGGACAGGAGGGTCAGCTTTGTCCCCCCTGCCCGCACAGATGGCCCCAAGGACACGTCGAAGGAAGACGCGCTGGCCAAGACGTACCGGCCGTCGCTGAAGACCTTTGAGGAGGAGATCATGGATGCCATGGGCATTGTGGAGACACGAAGGGCCAAGAAATCCTACTGGTATTAACTGGGGGAGCTGGGAGCCCACTGAGGAAGGCCAAGAAATCCTCCTGGTATTAACTGGGAGAGCTGGGAGCCTGGAAATCCTACTGGTATTAACTGGGAGAGCTGGGAGCCTAGAAATCCTTCTGGTATTAACTGGGGGAGCTGGGAGCCCCCTGAGGAAGGCCTAGAAACCCTCCAGGTATTAACTGGGGGAGCTGGGAACCTAGAAATCCTCCTGGTATTAACTGGGGGAGCTGGGAGCCCCCCAAGGTGGGCTCTGCAATAAACACCCCCTCCATTTGTTGTGTTTGCAGTGTGCAGTGCTTTCAGTGTGGCACCAACTCACAGCCAGCCCTGGAGTGTAAAAAATCCTGGGTTTATTGGTGGTTCTGCCCCTCCCTGGGGGTCTCTGCTTCCTCCACATCCTCATCCTCGCTGCTGTGCCCATCCTCAGTGGCCCTGGCCAGCCCAGCCAGCGCTGTGGCCAGCGGGGTCCGTGCAGCCACCAGCACCAGGTTCCGTGGGGAGAACCTGGGGTTGAACAGGGGCACGAGGGCACAGTGGAAACCTGGCAAAAAGGGAAAAAGGAGAGCTGGGAGAACAGAGAGAGAGAGAGAGAGAGGGAACAGCAGGGGGAGGATCTGTGCCCGTGCCCACCTTGCTCCCGCAGGTAGAGCAGCCGGTCCAGCAGGATCAGGGTCTCCACAAGGGGTGCCAGGAGCTGCCCCAGGGTGCAGAATGCCACCACCTTGTGCTGCTGCTCCAGCATGGCCCCCACAGCCACCGAGTCCAGTGGGACCCCCTCTGGGTCCAGTCCTGCCAGGGGCAGCCCCAGCTGGGCATACCTGTCATGGAAAGGGGGCAGGGGAGTGCCAGGCAGGGCTCCCCCAGCCCCAAACTCATGAGCAGGGGCCCAAAAGGGGGTTCCCCCCCCTCCCCAATCTCACTGCAGGGCCAGGAGGGGACACAGGAGGTTGATCCCACTCTCATACTCATGAAGAGGGTCCCAAAAAGGGGATTCTCCCTCCCCAAACTCACAAGGAAAATTCCAGAAATGGGTCCTCCATCCCCCAACTCAGGGAGGCCCAGATCTCCTAGAAGGGGCTCACTGGTGCCCACCAGGGGATGCACAAGGAGATCTCCGTGCCCAAACTCACTGGTGCCCACTAGGGGATGCAGAAGGAGATCCCCGTGCCCACCAGGGGATGCACAAGGAGCATTCCCCATGCCCAAACTCAGTGGTGCCCACCAGGGGATGCAGAATGAGGTCCCCATGCCCAGACCCACTGGTGCCCACCAGGGGATGCAGAAGGAGCATTCCCCATGCCCAAACTCAGTGGTGCCCACCAGGGGATGCACAAGGAGCATTCCCCATGCCCAAACTCAGTGGTGCCCACCAGGGGATGCACAAGGAGCATTCCCCATGCCCAAACTCACTGGTGCCCACCAGGGGATGCAGAATGAGGTCCCCATGCCCAGACTCACTGGTGCCCACCAGGGGATGCACAAGGACATGCCCATGCCCAGACTCACTGTGTGAAGCTCAGGCTGTGTGCCCTCCTGCCAGGCTGCAGCCCCAGGTGCCTCTTGCCGGGCTCAGCGGCGCGGATCAGGCTCTCCAGCACGGCGCGGTAGCAGTGGGCACGCAGGTGGGCACTGCCCTCTCTCAGCCGTGCCTGGTACTCCTCCAGAGCGTGGCACGCCGCCTCCCGTGCCCGGTAGGACAGCTGGTGGCCTGGCAGCGCCGCCACCGAGGTGCTCAGCGGGTACCCAAGGTGCTGCTGCTGCTGCTGCTGCTGCTCTGGGGCGCTCGACAGCTTCATGTAGCAGCAGCCCACCAATGCCACGGCAGCCACGGCGGGGCTGCGGGCAAAGTGGCACAGCAGGGCAGGCCCGAGGTCCCCGCAGGCGTGCAGCCCTGTCACCAGCACCCTGTGCCCGTCCTCGGAGCCCCCCGGGCCCCCCAAAGGGTTGCGGGCAGCAGGGCCGGCTCCCGGCGGGTCGGGGGGCAGCAGGAGCTCCCCCCAGGGGGCTGTGGGGTCCAGGCGGCCGGGATGTGCTGGGGGGCACGGGGCGGGCACGGGGGGACTCCCCTGTGTGCCAGGGCTCTGGGTTTGGCCAGCTCCTGCAGCAGCTCCTGGTCAAAGCGCTCGGCCAGGGCCGACAGGCGGGCATCGCTCTCCACGGCGGTGACCCTGAGCCCCAGGGCGAAGGACAGGAACCGGGACAGGTGGCCCTGGGGGGGGACAGGGCTTCAGATGGGCTTGGGGGGACATGGGGGGGGGGAACAAGGGTCAGCTGGGCTGGGGGATCCCCAGGACCCCCTCCCTGTCCCCCTGCTCTCACCTGCCCCGCTCCGACATCCACCACGGTGCTCGCAGCCGGTGGCGCGGCTCAGCCTCTGCAGCAGCTGTGGGGAGAGCAGCTCTTGGGGGGCTCTTAGGGGGCTCTTGGGGGGGCTGGGGGCTCAGGGCACGGCTCGGGGCACCCACCTTGCCCAGGCGCTGGATCTCGTGCTGCTTTTTGGGTTTGACGTGGCGGCGCAGCAGCGGGGGCAGGCGGCAGCTCTGGCACGGCGGGCGCGGGCCGGTCCCGGGCAGCCCCGGGGGAAGGCCAGGGCACGGCAGCGGCCCCGAATGCAGCAGGGACAGCGGCCAGGCCGCCCCGGGCTCCCCCGGCCCCCCAGGAACCCGGCCAGCTGCTCTGGGGTGGCACCGGCCAGGGCAGGCTGCCAGGACGGGGGCAGCTGGGACCACAGGTCCTCCGTGAAGAAATCCTGTGGGGACAGGGGGCAGCGTGGGGGGGGGACAGATTGGGGGTCACAGGTTGGGGGGACACAGCTTGGAGAGGGCGCAGCCTAAGGGGACAGTTCAGGGGTCAGAGCTCTGGGGTCACAGCCTGAGGGACACAGCCCTGGGGGTCAGAATGGGGGGCACAGCTCAGTGGGCACAGCCCAGGGGTCACAGACCAGCGGGCACAGCCCGGGCACAGCTCTGGGACACTCACAATGACGAAGGCGTCGAGCAGGGGCCGGTAGAGGCTCAGCAGGCGGATGATGTCGGCGGCTCTGCGCTGCTCCGGGCTCTGCCATGGCGGGCTCTGGGGGCGCGGCCGCCATGGCGGCTCCTGAGGGGACATCACCAATGGCACCCTGGCACCCTGAGGGCACCCTGGCACTCTCACCCTCAGCCCTGGCACCGTGAGCCCACCCTGGCACTCTCACCCCTCCCCGGCTCTGCCCACGCCATTCGGCACCCATATGACGTCATTGGACAGTGACGTCACGCACGAACGCGTGACGTCACGCAGCAGTGACACCACACCCCCTCCCACACCGAGTCGCCATGACATCACTCACCCCCGGGCACCCGTGACGTCACCGGCCCGGCCGCCACACCGGGCATGTCGTCGCCGATGCTCTGTGACGTCGATCTGACGTCATCACACGCGTCACGCAGACGCCGCGCGGCCGCGCGCGCGTCCCTCAGCGCCCGGCGCCGCCGAGTTCCCGCCGCGGCGCGCGCGGATGACGTCACTGCCGGGACCGGGCCGGCCGCGTGTTCCCGGGAACTTCCGGTTCCGGGGGGCGGAGGTGAGCGGGGGTACGGGTGAAACCGGGGGGCTCCGGTACCGGGGGCGGGATTGCCGGGGCCGGGGAGTCCCGGGGGTCGGTGATTGTCGGTATCGGGAGTCCCGGGGCTCAGAGGTTCCGGTACCGGGGATCCCAGAGTTCGGCGATTGCCGGTACCGGGAATCCGGGTGTCGGGGGTTCCCGGTGCCGAGAGTCCCGGGGGTACCGGGGGTCGGAGATTCTCGGTACCAGGAGCTCCGGGGGTCGGGGTTTCCCAGTACCGGCGGTCCGGGAGTTCCCAGTGCCAGAAGTCCGGGGGTGGGGTGTTCCCGGTCCCGGAGTTTCCCGGTGCCCAGGGCCCCGCCGCTGACCCCCCTCTCCACCCCGCAGCGTCCCCGCCATGGACGATCTGATCCTCAACGTTGATTTCTCTGCCCCGGAGCGCCGCTCCAAGAAAGAACCGGGGAACCGAAAGCACCAAAGCTTCGTGCGGCGGCGCCGGGAGCTGGAGCGCCGCGGGGTCCTGCGGCAGAGAAACAGCTCCCGGCAGCGGCACCGGGAGCGCCCCGGCCGGGCCGGGCACGGCGTGGAGGGGCCAAACGCTGCCCCAAGGAGAACGGTGCTGCCACCACCTCCCGGTGCCCTCCGGTATCACAGAAACGGCCCAAGGACAAGGCTCGGGGAGCAGCTCTTGCAGCACCCCCGGTGTCCCAGAACGGCCCACCGGTACCGGAGCCCCCACTCAGAGCAAGGCCAAGGCTCGGGGGGCGGCCCAGAAGGGCCCCACCGGTACCGGAGGCAAGGCCAAGGCTCGGGGCGCTGGCACTGCCCCCCCGGCGCCCTCCCAAGCTGGTGGCCCTGGACTGTGAGATGGTGGGCACGGGCCCCGGCGGGCGCACCAGCGCCCTGGCACGCTGCAGCATCGTCACCTACGAGGGGACGTGGGTGTACGACCGGTACGTGCGGCCCGAGGCCGCCATCGTGGATTACCGGACCCGCTGGAGCGGCATCCGCCCGCGGCACATGGCACAGGCCGTGCCCTTCCGCCGGGCACAGCAGCAGGTCGGCCTGCGTGGCACGCAGAGAGGGATGGGCACAGGGCGGGGGACATGTGGGGCTGGGCTTGGGGGACACGGGGATGTGGGGTGTGGGGGAGAACCCCTGTGCCCCTGGGGACAATCCCTGTGCCCCTGGACAGGGCAGGAGGGACAATACTGTGCCCCTGGGACAATCCTGTGCCCCACAGGGCAGGACAGGGACAATCTCTGTACCCCTGGGGACAATCCCTGTGCCCCACAGGGCAGAAGGGGACAATCCCTGTGCCCCTGGGGACAATTTCTGTGTCCCACAGGGCAGGAGGGGACAATCCCTGTGCCCCACAGGGCAGGAGGGGACAATCCCTGTGCCCCTGGGGACAATCCCTGTGCCCCACAGGGCAGGAGGGGACAATCCCTGTGCCCCTGGGGACAATTTCTGTGCCCCACAGGGCAGGAGGGGACAATCCCTGTGCCCCTGGGGACAATTTCTGTGTCCCACAGGGCAGGAGGGGACAATCCCCTGTGCCCCTGGGGACAATTTCTGTGTCCCACAGGGCAGGCAGGGAACAATCCCTGTGCCCCTGGGGACAATCCCTGTGCCCCACAGGGCAGGTGGGGACAATCTCTGTGCCCTTGGGGACAATCCCTGTGTCCCACAGGGCAGGAGGGGACAATCCCTGTACCCCTGGGGACAATCCCTGTGCCCCACAGGGCAGGTGGGGACAATCTCTGTGCTCCAGGGACAATGGGGGGAACTCATGGGCTGGGGCAGGGAGTGAGGGGTTGCGGTGCCACGGGTGGAGGGCACAGGGTTGAGATCTGCAGCCCAGGGGGCACAGGGATTGTCCCTGGGGCACAGAGATTGTTCCTCCTGCCCTCTGGGGCACAGGGACTGTCCATGGGGCACAAGGATTGTCTTCTCCTGCACTGTGGGCACAGGGATTGTCCCTGGGGCACAAGGATTGTCCCTTCCTGCCCTGTAGGGCACAGGGATTGTTCCTGCCCTGCCATATGGGGCACAGGGATTGTCCAGGGGTACAAGGATTGTCCCCACACTGCCCTATGGGGCACAGGATTGTCCTCCCTTGCCCTGTGAGGGGCACAGAGATTGTCTCGGGGGTACAAGGATTGTCCCCACACTGCCCTGTGGGGCACAGGGATTGTCCCCTGGGGCACAGGGATTGTCTTCTCCTGCACTGTGGGGCACAGAGATTGTCCCAGGGGTACAGGGATTGTCCCTCCATTGCTCTGTGGGGCACAGGGATTGTCTCAGGGGCACAGGGATTGTCCCTCCATTGCTCTGTGGGGCACAGGGATTGTCCCAGGGGTACAAGGATTGTCCCCACACTGCCCTATGGGGCACAGGGATTGTCCCCACCTGCCCTGTGGGGCACAGGGATTGTCCTCCCTTGCCCTGTGAGGGGCACAGAGATTGTCTCAGGGGTACAAGGATTGTCCCCACACTGCCCTGTGGGGCACAGGGATTGTCCCTAGGGCACAAGGATTGTCACCCCCTGCCCTGTGGGGGGAACAAGGATTGTCCCAGGGCCACAGGGTTTGTCCATCCTGCTCTGTGGGGCACAGGGATTGTCCCAGGGGTACAAGGATTGTCCCCACACTGCCCTATGGGGCCAGGGATTGTCCTTGGAGCACAGGGATTGTCCCTCCATTGCTGTGTGGGGCACAGGGATTGTCCCAGGGCCACAGGGATTGTCCCTCCATTGCCCTGTGGGGCACAGGGCCTGTCCCCACACTGCACCACCCCCGCTCATCCCCACAGCTCTGCCCCACAGGGCCGCCCCCATCCCTAGGGGGGTAGAAACTTCCCCCAGAGCGGGGCTGGCCCTGCTGGGCTCTCACCCCCCTCTCTCCTGCAGGTCCTGCAGATCCTCGCTGGCAAGGTGGTGGTGGGCCACGCCATCCACAACGACTTCAAGGCTCTGCATTACTGCCACCCCAAAGCCCTGACCAGGGAACGTCGCAGATCCCGCTGCTGAACCGCAGGGCCGGCTTCCCTGAGAACGTCAACATCTCCCTGAAACGCCTCACCAAGGCCCCTGCTCAACCAGGACATCCAGGTACCCTGGGCAGCCCCTCGCCACGCCAGGGGACAGTGGGGAGGGAGGGGGGGAGATCTGAGGCACCCTGAGGTCAGCCATGGCTGCCAGTCCTGCAGTGAGGCTGCCCCGTGCCTCAGTTTCCTTTCCCTGTCAGCTCAACCCCTGCAGCCTTGGGAGGCTTTTTTTTCCCCTTTATGCACATCCCACAGCTTTGTCTGCACCTCCCCAATTTTCTTTGTATCCCAAATCTCCCTGCACCCCCCTAAGCTCCCTGCACCCCCCCTAAGCTCCCCACATGCCCCCAAATCTGCCTGCATCCCCCCTAAGCCCGTGCACCCCCCAGAGCTTCCCGTACCCCCAAATCTTCCCGCACTCCTTAATCTCTGTACAACCTTCCACAGCTGCCTGCACTCCCTAATCTCTGTACATCCCCCCCCCAGTCTCTCCAGTCGTGGCTGCCCCCCCCAAACTGGAGCTGTGGCCACTTTGTGTCTGTGCCCACAGGTGGGGAAAAGCGGCCACTCCTCGGTGGAAGATGCCCGAGCCACATGGAGCTCTACAAGGTGGTGAGCAGGAGTGGGAGCAGCACCTGCAGCAGAACCCCGAGCAGAAGTGACACCCTGGGGGGCTCAGTGACACCTGGGGGGCTCAGAGTGACACCCTGGGGGCTCAGAGTGACACCCTTGGAGGGCTCAGTGACACCTGGGGGGCTCAGAGTGACACCCTGGGGGGCTCAGAGTGACACCCTGGAGGGCTCAGTGACACCTGGGGGGCTCAGAGTGACACCCTGGGGGGCTCAGTGACACCTGGGGGGCTCAGAGTGACACCCTGGGGGCTCAGTGACACCCTGGGGCTCAGAGTGACACCCTGGGGGGCTCAGAGTGACACCCTGGGGGGCTCAGTGACACCCTGGGGGGCTCAGAGTGACACCCCCCGGCCTCTGGGGGGGCTCAGAGTGACACCCCCAGTCTGGTGCTGCCTTTGGGGGGTCCCACAGTGACACCCCCAGCCTGGTCCTGCCTCTGGGGGGGCTCAGAGTGACACCCCCCAGTCTGGTGCTGCCTTTGGGGAGTCCCACAGTGACACCCCCAGCCTGGTCCTGCTTTTAGGGGGTCCCAGAGTGATGCCAACAGGGCTGGTCCTGCCCTGGGGGTGGCTCAGAGTGACACCCCCAGCGTGGTCCTGTTTCTTGGGGGGCCAACGGAGACACCCTGGGGGCCTCAGAGTGACACCCCCAGCCCAGTCCTGCCTCTGGGGGGTCCCACAGTGACACCCCCAGCCCGGTCCTGCCTTTAGGAGGTCCCTGAGTGATGCCAACAGGGCTGGTCGTGCCTCTTGGGTGGGCTCAGAGTGACACCCGCAGCCTTTGGGGAGTCCCCACAGTGACACCCCTGGCCCGGCCCTGCTTTTGGAGGACCCACAGTGATGGCCTAGGCCTGGTCCTGCCTCTGGGGGGGCTCAGAGTGACACCCTGGGGGTCCCACAGTGATCCACCCGGCCCGGCCCTGCCCCTCGAGGCTCCCTGAGGCTGAGGAGGAGCCCGGTGCGATGTCCCTGTCTGTCCCCAGGCCTGTCGTGCCTTGTGCCGCTGTCCCCATGGCGAGGGCAGGGTCCCCATGGCCGGTGCCTTCCCCCCAAGGGGGGGTCTCTGGGATTCTGCACCCCCAAAACGCTTCGGGGGCTGCTGGAGAGACTTTGGGGCATGCTGAGCGCACCGCCCCCATTGCTGGGGCGTGGGGAGTGGAGCAGGCTCCTTCCTCCTCCCCAAACTACCTCTGTGAGCGCCGGGAGCTGCGGCTGGGATCGCATCCCTCTGCAAAATCCCTGCTCTGGGAGCTGGGATCCATCCCTCTGCAAAATCCCTGCTCTGCTCCGGGAGGTGGGATCCATCCTCTGCAAAATCCCTGCTCTGCTCGGGAGGTGGGATCGCATCCCTCTGCAAAATCCCTGCTCCAGGAGGTGGGGTCACATCTCTCTGCAAAAAGTCCCGTTCCGGAGTTGGGATCACATCCCTCTGCAAAATCCCTGCTCCGGGAGCCGCTTTAATTGGTGAAATTCCACTCTCCTCATCATCATGCAAGGCGCGGATGAAGCCGGGCAGGGCGAGCAGCATCGCCCCATCCTGCCCGAGCCCCCCGCGCTGCCCCGGGGGGTGACCTTGGGGTCCCGGGGTTGAATTCCCCCAGCGCTGCCCCGGGAACACCCCGGAGGGCAGCCGGATCCCTTGTCGGGACCGCTTTGAACTGAAAGCTTTATGTGCAAAACCCTAATTAAAAAGAAATGATTGAAGAGCTCTTGCCTTGGCTGGCGGCGGTGGGCGGGAGCGGGGGGTCCCTACCGGGCATCACCGGCACCCTCCGCCATCTGCTCTTCCTCCACCTCCTCTTCCTGCCGGAGCCGAGCTGGCCCTTCCCGACCCCCCCCCGAGCCCCGTTTTCTCCCCGGTGCCGCCGTTACCGGGAGCGGTGCCGGTGCCGAGCCCGCAGCCGCCCCGCCGGGCTGCCGCGGCCGAGCCCCCGCCGTGCGTCCATTTTTCCAGCTTTTCCTCGTGTTTACGTGGCCGAGCTTGGCTCGGGGCGCTGGAACCCGAGGGAGGCTTTTGGGGTACAGCAGGAGAGGCCATTCCTCTTTTTTATTTTTTTTTGGATTTTGGTCCTCCCGCAATGCTGGAGGCCGAGCATCCACGTTGCTTGCGGGGTTTGGGGGTTCATCTCACTCCGGTAGGGGTGGGAAAAGCTGTGCGAGCCCAAAATGCGGCGGAAGGTGGGAGGGCGGAGGAGCAGGCGGGAGCCTTTGTGTCTGCGCTGGCTCTGGCGGTGATTAGGGGCTTTCTGCGGTTATAAATGGCCGGTCGTGAAAGGCCTTTATGGCCCTGGAAATGAGAAGCAGCCGGGCGGGCCCAGCCCCCGGAGGGTGCGGATGCGGGGCAGGGTCCGGGGCATGCTGTGATATCACCTGGGTCCCTCCGGGATGGGGCTGGAACGGGCTGGGGGCTGCCGGGGCTGAGGAAGGGTCCCGGGGCTGAGGAAAGGGTCCCGGGGCTGAGGAAGGGTCCCGGGGCTGGGCTGGATCAGGGGCTGGGGCCAGGGCAGGGTCCTGGAGCTGAGGAAGGGTCCAGAATCAGGGCAGGGTCCTGGAGTTGGGTAAAGGTCCAGTACCAGGGCAGGGTCCTGGAACTGAGGGTCCCAGACCAGGGCAGAGTCCTGGAGCTGAATAAGGGTCCTGGGGTTAAGGGTTTGGAACTGGGGCAGGGTCCTGGAGCTGGGTAGGGGTCCTGAAGCTGGATAAGGGTCCAAAACCAGGCCAGGGTCCTGGAGCTGAGTGAGGGTCCTGAAGCTGAGTAAGGGTCCAAAACCAGGCCAGGGTCCTGAGCTGAGTGAGGGTCCGGAACCAGGGCAGGGTCCTGGAGCTGAGTGAGGGTCTTGGAGCTGAGTGAGGGTCAGAACCAGGGCAGGGTCCTGGAGCTGGGTAGGGGTCCCAGGGTTGGGCTGGATCAGGATCTGGGGCCTGGGTGGGGTCCTGGAGCTGAGGAAAGGTCCAGAACCAGGGCAGAGTCCTGGAGCTGAGTGAGGGTCCAGAACCAGGGCATGGTCCTGGAGCTGAATAAAGGTCCTGGAGTTGAGTAAGGGTCTGGAACCAGGGCAGAGTCCTGGAGCTAAGAAAGGGTTTGGGGCCAGGGAAGTCCTGGAGCTGAGTAAAGGTCCTGGAATTAAGGGTCCAGAATCAGCTCAGGGTCCTGGAGCTGAGTGAGGGTCCAGAGGCAGGGCAGGGTCCTGGAGCTGAGGAGGGGTCCTGGAGCTGAGCACAGCTCCCAGCCCAGGGCAGGGTTTGGAACCAGGGCAGGGTCCTGGAGCTGAGGAGGGGTCCCAGCCCAGGCCAGGGTGGGGTCCTGGAACTGAGGAGGGGTCCTGGAGCTGAGCACGGCTCCCTAGCCCGGGTCAGGGTCTGGAACCAGGGCAGAGTCCTGGAGCTGAGCCGGCTCCCAGCCCGGGTCAGGTCCTGGATCTGAGGAGGGGTCTGGAGCTGAGCACGGCTCCTAGCCCGGGTCAGGCTCCCAGCCCGGGTCAGGGTTTGGAACCAGGGCAAGTTCCTGGATCTGAGGAGGGGTCCTGGAGCTGAGCAGGGCTCCCAGCCCAGCCCAGGCTCCCAGCCCGGGTCAGGGTTTGGAAGCAGGGCAGGGTCCTGGAGCTGAGCACGGCTCCCAACCCGGGTCAGGCTCTCAGCCCGAGGCAGGGTCCTGGATCTGAGGAGGGGTCCTGGAGCTGAGCACGGCTCCCAGCCCGGGTCAGGCTCCCAGCCCAGGGCAGGGTCTGGAACCAGGGCAGAGTCCTGGAGCTGAGCACAGCTCCAGCCCGGGCCAGGGTCCTGGAGCTTGAGCACAGCTCCCAGCCCAGGTCAGGCTCCCAGCCCGGGTCAGGTCTGGAACCAGGGCAGAGTCCTGGAGCTGAGCAGGGCTCCAGCCCAGGTCAGGCTCCCAGCCCGGGTCAGGGTTTGGAAGCAGGGCAGGGTCTGGAGCTGAGCACGGCTCCCAGCCCGGGTCAGGCTCCCAGCCCGGGTCAGGGTTTGGAAGCAGGGCAGGGTCCTGGATCTGAGGAGGGGTCCTGGAGCTGAGCACGGCTCCCAGCCCGGGTCAGGCTCCAGCCCGGGCCAGCCCCCGCAGAGCTCCCTCCGTGCGCGTGTGCTCCGTCCCGCCGCCCAGCCGGGGCTCGCAGCGGCCGCGGGCCGGGCCGGGCCGCTCTCGCCGTCCAGCTGTGTTTCCAGCTGTGTTTCCAGCTGTGTCTCATTTCCGCAGCGGCCGTGGCCGTGGCCAGGGCCGGGGGGTGGGGGGCCCGCGTCCCGCCAGCTGCCGAACATTTGTGGGCCGGCGGTGACCTGCCCTTCGCTCGGGCTTCACCCCGCACACACAGGAGCCCCCGCGTTCTCCCCCAAACTGGGGTGACCCCAAACAGCTTCGGCTCCTTTATGGGGTGGGGGCACCGACAGCATTTTGGGGGGGTCCCAGAGCAGCGATGGAGCCCTGCCCGTGCTAGGAGGGGTTGCACTGGGGATTTCTGCGGTTTGCGGGGATTTCTGCCGGGAAAAGGGAGGGTGGACGGTGCCGGATGTTTCCGCAGGCCGAGCCAGCAGCAGCAGCCCTCAAAAATTCGTTTATTGGTAAATTCTTTAACTTTACCTGCATTTAGTATTACCTCTTGTACTGTAATATCAAGCTCACTGCCTGACTGATATAAGAATGAAGAGCAAATTTATTACCTTTGAATTGTTTTATGATCAGTAAAAATATGGACATTTGAGGAAAACAACCAAAATATTTTATATTTTGAAGAAATATCAAAATAAGGCAAAGTGATTAAATCAAAGTGATTAAAGGGATTTGCATATACTGCACTCCGTCAAAATGAAATTTAAAAGTCTAAACAACAAAACTTGATGTTTAGCAATCTTTTCTGTTTCAGAATGAAAAAATAAGATTAAAAACAGCTTCTTGAACTGATGGTGCAGCACTACTCTGCTGACTGGTCGAGAGTCTCAGATCCAGCAAATATCCAGCATATGAAACTTGTGACCCTCTACTTGTAAATGTAGTAATTTTTTAAGTTGTAAATGTAGAAATTTTTAACTTGTAGAAATTTTTGAGGGCTGCTGCTCCGCCCTTCCCCGCACAATCCCTTCCAGATGTGGGGCTGGCGCTCCCACCCCGCTGGGTGATGGCACCCAGTAGATCCCACCCCAAACCCGCCACCCACTTACCCCGCAATGGAGATGATTTATGATTTTATTTTCCACCCCTAGAATAAAGATGATTTTTTCCCCCCCCCCCGCTGGAATGGAGATGATTTTTTCCTCCCCTAGAATGGACATGATTTTTCCCCCTAGAATGTAGATGATTTTTTCCCCCCTCCAGAATAGACATGATTATTTTCCCCCCCTAAAATGGAGATGATTTCTCCCCCTCCCCCAGAATGGAGATGATTTTTCCTCCTGGAATAGAGATGATTTTTTCCCCCCTTGAAATGGAGATGATTTTTCCCCCCCTCTGAAATGGAGATGATTTTTTTTCCCCTGAATAGAGATGATTTTTCCCCCTTGAATGTAGATGATTTTTTTTTCCCCTAGAATGGAGATGATTTTTTTTCCCCCTTGAAATGGAGATGATTTTCCCTCCCTGAATGGAGATGATTTTTTCCCCCTAGAATGGAGATTATTTCCCCCCCCCCAGATAGAGATGATTTTTTTCCCCCTCCGTGAATGGAGGATGATTTTTTCCCCCTCCGTGAATGGAGATGAAGTTTTTCCCCCTGGAAAGGAGATTATTTTTCCCCTCCTGGAATGGAGATGATTTTTATTTTCTCCACCCTTGAAATGGAGATGATTTTTCCCCCCCTCTGAAATGGAGATTATTTTTTTCCCCCCTGGAATAGAGATGATTTTTTTCCCCCTGGAATAGAGATGATTTTTTTTCCCCCTGGAATGGAGATTATTTTTTTCCCCTAGAATGGAGATTATTTTTTCCCCTTCTATACTGAGACGCTTTTCCCCTTCCCCCCTGGAATGGAGATGATTTCCCCCCACTCCTGAAACAGAGAAGATTTTTTCCTCCCCCTTGGAATAGAGATTATTTTTCCCCCCTTGAAATGGAGATGACATTTTCCCCCCATGGAATGGAGATGATTTTGTTCCCCCCTAGAATACAGATTATTTTTCCCCCCCTTGAAATGGAGATGGACATTTTCCCCCCATGGAATGGAGATGACATTTTCCCCCCTTGAAATGGAGATTATTTTTTTTTCCCCTACAATGGAGATGATTTTTGTTCCCCCCCCCCTAGAATAGAGATTATTTTTCCCCCTTGAAATGGAGATTATTTTTTTTTCCCCCATGGAATGGAGATGATTTTTGTTCCCCCCCTAGAATAGAGATTATTTTTCCCCCCTTGAAATGGAGATGACATTTTCCCCCCATGGAATGGAGATGATTTTTCCCCCCTTGAAATGGAGATTATTTTTTTTTTCCTCTACAATGGAGATGATTTTTGTTCCCCCCCCAGAATAGAGATTATTTTTCCCCCCTTGAATGGAGATGACATTTTCCCCCCCTAAAATGAGATTATTTTTTTTTTCCCCCATGGAATGGAGATGATTTTTGTTTCCCCCCTGGAATGGAGATTATATTTCCCCCCCCCCCCTGAAATGATTGTTTCCCCCCTGGAATGGAGATTATATTTCCCCCCCCCCCCTGAAATGGAGATGATTTTTCCCCCTAGAATACAGATTATTTTTCCCACCCTTGAAATGGAGATGACATTTTCCCCCCCTAAAATGGAGATTATTTTTTTTTTTCCCCCATGGAATGGAGATGATTTTTGTTCCCCCCCTAGAATAGAGATAATTTTCCCCCCCTGGAATGGAGATTGTTTTTTTCCCCTAGAATGGAGATGATTTTTTCCCCATTCTAGAACGGAGATGCTTTTCCCCTTCCCCCCTGGAATGGAGATGATTTCCCCCCACTCCTGAAACAGAAAAGATTTTTTTCTCCCCCTTGAAATGGAGATTATTTTTTTTCCCCCATGGAATGGAGATGATTTTTGTTCCA